>NW_028125289.1:0-176538 GCF_965194825.1 Balaenoptera physalus
AAGGAAAAGAAAAAATAGGACATGCCTAAAGCTCAGCATAAGGAATTATTAGCCACATGCGTATCCAACCTCCAAAAAGGTTTCAGCTCACACCAGTCATGACCATCAGCAAAAAGTCTACAAACTATAAATGCTGAAGGGGTTTTAGAGAAGTGTGTACCTTCTAGCTGCTGGTGGGATATAAAGTCGTAACAGCACTAATGCAAACTGAATCGAGCTGCTTGAAAACGTAAAAATTGAGCTACCATATGATGCGGCAGGGCACCTTTTGGGCCTATAACCTAAGACCACCAGAATCGGAAAGACAGAGGCAGGCAAATGTGCACTGCAACAATACTGAAATAGCAAAGACATGGAAGCAAAAAAAAAGGTCCATAAACAGATGAATGGACAAAGACGAAGTGGGATACGTACCAAATGGAAGAGTAGCCTCGGGAAAAAAATGAACAATGCCGTTTTCAGGACTACAGTTGAGCCTAGAAATAATCATATAAGGTTAAGTAAGTCAAAAGGGTATGACAAATATCCTATGACATCATTTATACATGTTATCCTAAGATTGCTACCAATGAACATATTTCCACAGAAAAAGACACTCACAGACTTATCAAATAAACTAATGGCTAGCCAAAATGAAAGGTGGGAGGATGGGTAAATTAGGACAATGGGGTTAAAATACATATACTAATGTATGTTAAATGTATATAAACATATAACATATGAAATATATAAATAATATAATCACCAATACCTTTAAAATATACATTCTGTAATCACATACATGCTAACAGGTTCGAAGATGAACAGACATATGTATGAATCATTGAGCAGATTCTGTACAGCCAGAAAACCACAACACTCTAATCAAATTTACTCCGATAAGAAATAGAAATTAAATTTAAAAAACAAACATAAGTTAGGAGACATAAACTTCTGGGGGCTTGTCCCAGCACATTGCACTCTAATTTACAAGCTCGGAACACTACCTCCAGGAAGACTGTGTTGTCCTAGTAACAAGACTTGAGAACGTAATAATGCTGCCGCCTTTTGGCTGCTTCCCACAACAGTAGCTTTAAACCCAGTGCCAATGGTTGCTTATATAGTCACAAGGACTGCAGGGCTGTAAAAGACACAGGCCCTCAAAAAATGCCCTGGGGTATGGAATTGGCAAGAAAATTCAACACATGAGTAACTTTTCAAGAAGTCAATAAGAGGAGGGAAGTTGTACTCACTCTTTAAAAAAAAAGGAAAAGAAAAAAAAAGGACATGCCTAAAGCTCAGTATAAGGAATTATTAGCCACATGCAAATTCAAATTCAAAAAGGTTTCAGGTGACACCAGTCATGACCATCAGCAAAAAGTCTACAAACTATAAATGCTGAAGGGGTTTTAGAGAATTGTGTACATTCTACCTGCTGGTGGGATGTAAAGTGGTAACAGCACTAACGCATAGTGAATGGAGCTGCTTGAAAAGGTAAAAATTGAGTTACCATATGATGCGGCAGGGCACCTTTTGGGCCTATAACCTAAGACCACCAAAATCGGAAATACAGAGGCAGGCAAATGTGCACTGCAACAATACTGAAATACCCAAGACATGGAAGCAAAAAATGGTCCATAAACAGGTGAATGGACAAAGAAGAAGTGGTATATGGACAGAATGGAAGAGTAGCCTCGGGAAAAAAATGAACAATGCCGTTTTCAGAACTACAGTTGAGACTAGAAATAGTCATATAAGGGTAAGTTAGTCAAAAGGGTATGACAAATATCCTATGATATCATTTATACATGTTATCCTAAGATTGCTACCAATGAACATATTTCCACAAAAAAAGACACTCACAGACTTATCAAATAAACTAATGGTTAGCCAAAATGAAAGGTGGGAGGATGGGTAAATTAGGACTATGGGGTTAACATACATATACTAATGTATGTTAAATGTATATAAACATATAACATATGAACTATATAAAATATATAATCACCAAACCTTTAAAATATACATTCTGTAATCACATACATGATAACAGGTTCCGAAGATGAACAGATATATGTATGAATCATTGAGCAGATTCTGTACAGCCAATCAAAACACTCTAATCAAATTTACTCCGATAAGAAATAGAAATTAAATTTAAAAAGCAAACATAAGTTAGGAGACATAAACTTCTGGGGGCTTGTCCCAGCACATTCCACTCTAATTTACAACCTTGGAAAACTACCTCCAGGAAGACTCTGTTGCCCTAGTAAGAAGAGTGGAGAACGTAATAATGCTGCCGCCTTGTGGCTGTTTCCCACAACAGCAGCTTTAAACCCAGTGCCAAAGGTTGCTTAATAGTCACAAGGACTCAAGGGCTCTAAATGACACCTGCATTCAAAAAATGCCCTGGGGTAGGGAATAGGCAAAAAAATTCAACACATGAGAAACTTTTCAAGAAGTCAATAAGAGGAGGGAAGTTGTACTCACTCTTTAAAACAAAAGGAAAAGAAAAAAATGACATGCCTAAAGCTCAGTATAAGGAATTATTAGCCACATGCAAATTCAAATTCAAAAAGGTTTCAGGTAACACCAGTCATGACCATCATCAAAAAGTCTACAAACTATAAATGCTGAAGGGGTTTTAGAGGAATGTGTACCTTCTAGCTGCTGGTGGGATGTAAAGAAGTAATACCACTAATGCAAACTGAATGGAGCTGCTTCAAAAGGTAAAAATTGAGTTACCATACGATGCGGCAGGGCACCTTTTGGGCCTATAACCTAAGACCACCAGAATCGGAAAGACAGAGGCAGGCAAATGTGCACTGCAACAATACTGAAATAGCCAAGACATGGAAGCAAAAAAAGGTCCATAAACAGATGAATGGACAAAGACGAAGTGGGATACGTACCAAATGGAATAGTAGCCTCGGGAAAAAAATGAACAATGCCGTTTTCAGGACTACAGTTGAGCCTAGAAATAATCATATAAGGTTAAGTAAGTCAAAAGGGTATGACAAATATCCTAGGACATCATTTATACATGTTATCCTAAGATTGCTACCAATGAACATATTTCCACAGAAAAAGACACTCACAGACTTATCAAATAAACTAATTGCTAGCCAAAATGAAAGGTGGGAGGATGGGTAAATTAGGACTATGGGGTTAAAATACATATACTAATGTATGTTAAATGTATATAAACATATAACATATGAAATATATAAATTATATAATCACCAATACCTTTAAAATATACATTCTGTAATCACATACATGCTAACAGGTTCGAAGATGAACAGACATATGTATGAATCATTGAGCAGATTCTGTACAGCCAGAAAACCACAACACTCTAATCAAATTTACTCCGATAAGAAATAGAAATTAAATTTAAAAAGCAAACATAAGTTAGGAGACATAAACTTCTGGGGGCTTGTCCCAGCATATTGCACTCTAATTTACAAGCTCAGAACACTACCTCCAGGAAGACTCTGTTCTCCTAGTAACAAGACTTGAGAACGCAATACTGCTGCCGCCTTGTGGCTGCTTCCCACAACAGCACTTTAAACCCAGTGCCAATGATTGCTTATATAGTCACAAGGACTGCAGGGCTGTAAATGACACAAGCCCTCAAAATATGCCCTGGGGTAGGGAATTGGCAAGAACATTCAACACATGAGAAATTTCCAAGAAGTCAATAAGAGGAGGGAAGTTGTACTCACTCTTTAAAAAAAAAAGGAAAAGAAAAAAAAGGACATGCCTAAAGCTTAGTATAAGGAATTATTAGCCACATACAAATTCAAATTCAAAAAGGTTTCAGCTCACACCAGTCATTACCATCAGCAAAATGTCTACAAACTATAAATGCTGAAGGGGTTTTAGAGATCTGTGTACCTTCTAGCTGCTGGTGGGATGTAAAGTGGAAACAGCACTAACGCAAACTGAATCGAGCTGCTTGAAAAGGTAAAAATTGAGCTACCAAATGATGCGGCAGGGCACCTTTTGGGCCTATAACCTAAGAACACCAAAATTGGAAAGACAGAGGCAGGCAAATATGCACTGCAACAATACTGAAATAGCCAAGATATGGAAGCAAAAAAAAGGTCCATAAACAGATGAATGGACAAAGAAGAAGTGGTATACGGACAGAATGGAATAGTAGCCTCGGGAGAAAAATGAACAATGCCATTTTCAGGACTAGAGTTGAGCCTAGAAATAATCATATAAGGTTAAGTAAGTCAAAAGGGTATGACAAATATCCTATGACATCATTTATACATGTTATCCTAAGATTGCTACCAATGAACATATTTCCACAGAAAAAGACACTCACAGACTTATCATATAAACTAATGGTTAGCCAAAATGAAAGGTGGGAGGATGGGTAAATTAGGACTATGGGGTTAACATACATATACTAATGTATGTTAAATGTATATAAACATATAACATATAAATGATATGAATTATATATTCACCAATACCTTCAAAATATACATTCTGTAATCACATACATGGTAACAGGATCCGAAGATGAACAGACATATGTATGAATCATTGAGCAGATTCTGTACAGCCAGACAATCAAAACACTCTAATCAAATTTACTCCGATAAGAAATAGAAATTAAATTTAAAAAACAAACATAAGTTAGGAGACATAAACTTTTGGGGGCTTGTCCCAGCACATTGCACTCTAATTTACAAGCTCGGAACACTACCTCCAGGAAGACTGTGTTGTCCTAGTAACAAGACTTGAGAACGTAATAATGCTGCCGCCTTGTGGCTGCTTCCCACAACAGTAGCTTTAAACCCAGTGCCAATGGTTGCTTATATAGTCACAAGGACTGCAGGGCTGTAAAAGACACAGGCCCTCAAAAAATACCCTGGTGTAGGGAATTGGCAAGAAAATTCAACACATGAGAAATTTTCAAGAAGTCAATAAGAGTACGGAAGTTGTACTCACTCTTTAAAAAAAAGGAAAAGAAAAAAAGGACATGCCTAAAGCTCAGCATAAGGAATTATTAGCCACATGCGTATCCAACCTCCAAAAAGGTTTCAGCTCACACCAGTCATGACCATCAGCAAAAAGTCTACAAACTATAAATGCTGAAGGGGTTTTAGAGAACTGTGTACCTTCTAGCTGCTGGTGGGATGTAAAGTGGTAACAGCAGTAACGCAAACTGAATCGAGCTGCTTGAAAAGGTAAACACTGAGCTACCATATGATGCGGCAGGGCACCTTTTGGGCCTATAACCTAAGACCACCGGATTCGGAAAGACAGAGGCAGGCAAATGTGCACTGCAACAATATTGAAATAGCCAAGACATGGAAGCAAAAAAAAGGTCCATAAACAGATGAATGGACAAAGACGAAATGGTATACGTACCAAATGGAATAGTAGCCTCTGGAAAAAAATGAACAATGCCGTTTTCAGGACTAGAGTTGAGCCTAGAAATAATCATATAAGGTTAAGTAAGTCAAAAGGGTATGACAAATATCCTATGATATCATTTATACATGTTATCCTAAGATTGCTACCAATGAACATATTTCCACAGAAAAAGACACTCACAGACTTATCAAATAAACTAATGGTTAGCCAAAATGAAAGGTGGGGGGATGGGTAAATTAGGACTATGGGGTTAACATACATATACTAATATAAGTTAAATGTATATAAACATATAACATATAAATGATATGAATTATATAATCACCAATACCTTCAAAATATACATTCTGTAATCACATACATGGTAACAGGATCCGAAGATGAACAGACATATGTATGAATCATTGAACAGATTCTGTACAGCCAGACAATCAAAACACTCTAATCAAATTTACTCCGATAAAAAATACAAATTAAATTTAAAAAACAAACATAAGTAAGGAGACATAAACTTCTGGGGGCTTGTCCCAGCACATTGCACTCTAATTTAAAAGCTCGGAACACTACCTCCAGGAAGACTCTGTTGTCCTAGTAACAAGACTTGAGAACGTAATAATGCTGCCGCCTTGTGGCTGTCTCCAAAAACAGCACCTTTAAACCCAGTGCCAATGGTTGCTTATATAGTCACAAGGACTGTACGGTTGTAAATGACACAGGCACTCAAAAAATGCCCTGGGGTAGGGAATAGGCAAGAAAATTCAACACATAAGAAACTTTTCAAGAAATCAATAAGAGGAGGGAAGTTGTACTCACTCTTTTTAAAAAAAAGGAAAAGAAAAAATAGGACATGCCTAAAGCTCAGCATAAGGAATTATTAGCCACATGCGTATCCAACCTCCAAAAAGGTTTCAGCTCACACCAGTCATGACCATCAGCAAAATGTCTACAAACTATAAATGCTGAAGGGGTTTTAGAGATCTGTGTACCTTCTAGCTGCTGGTGGGATGTAAAGTGGCAACAGCACTAACGCAAACTGAATGGAGCTGCTTGAAAAGGTAAAAATTGAGCTACCATATGATGCGGCAGGGCACCTTTTGGGCCTATAACCTAAGACCACCAGATTCGGAAAGAGAGAGGCAGGCAAATGTGCATTGCAACAATATTGAAATAGCCAAGACATGGAAGCAAAAAAAAGGTCCATAAACAGATGAATGGAGAAAGACGAAGTGGGATACGTACCAAATGGAATAGTAGCCTCGGGAAAAAAATGAACAATGCCGTTTTCAGGACTACAGTTGAGCCTAGAAATAATCATATAAGGTTAAGTAAGTCAAAAGGGTATGACAAATATCCTAGGACATCATTTATACATGTTATCCTAAGATTGCTACCAATGAACATATTTCCACAGAAAAAGACACTCACAGACTTATCAAATAAACTAATGGCTAGCCAAAATGAAAGGTGGGAGGATGGGTAAATTAGGACTATGGGGTTAAAATACATATACTAATGTATGTTAAATGTATATAAACATATAACATATGAAATATATAAATTATATAATCACCAATACCTTTAAAATATACATTCTGTAATCACATACATGCTAACAGGTTCGAAGATGAACAGACATATGTATGAATCATTGAGCAGATTCTGTACAGCCAGAAAACCACAACACTCTAATCAAATTTACTCCGATAAGAAATAGAAATTAAATTTAAAAAACAAACATAAGTTAGGAGACATAAACTTCTGGGGGCTTGTCCCAGCACATTGCACTCTAATTTACAAGCTCGGAACACTACCTCCAGGAAGACTGTGTTGTCCTAGTAACAAGACTTGAGAACGTAATAATGCTGCCGCCTTGTGGCTGCTTCCCACAACAGTAGCTTTAAACCCAGTGCCAATGGTTGCTTATATAGTCACAAGGACTGCAGGGCTGTAAAAGACACAGGCCCTCAAAAAATGCCCTGGGGTATGGAATTGGCAAGAAAATTCAACACATGAGAAATTTTCAAGAAGTCAATAAGAGGAGGGAAGTTGTAGTCACTCTTTAAAAAAAAAGGAAAAGAAAAAAAGGACATGCCTAAAGCTCAGCATAAGGAATTATTAGCCACATGCGTATCCAACCTCCAAAAAGGTTTCAGCTCACACCAGTCATGACCATCAGCAAAAAGTCTACAAACTATAAATGCTGAAGGGGTTTTAGAGAACTGTGTACCTTCTAGCTGCTGGTGGGATGTAAAGTGGTAACAGCAGTAACGCAAACTGAATCGAGCTGCTTGAAAAGGTAAACATTGAGCTACCATATGATGCGGCAGGGCACATTTTGGGCCTATAACCTAAGACAACTGGATTCGGAAAGACAGAGGCAGGCAAATGTGCACTGCAACAATATTGAAATAGCCAAGACATGGAAGCAAAAAAAAGGTCCATAAACAGATGAATGGACAAAGACGAAATGGTACACGTACCAAATGGAATAGAAGCCTCTGGAAAAAAATGAACAATGCCGTTTTCAGGACTAGAGTTGAGCCTAGAAATAATCATATAAGGTTAAGTAAGTCAAAAGGGTATGACAAATATCCTATGATATCATTAATACATGTTATCCTAAGATTGCTACCAATGAACATATTTCCACAGAAAAAGACACTCACAGACTTATCAAATAAACTAATGGTTAGCCAAAATGAAAGGTGGGAGGATGGGTAAATTAGGACAATGGGGTTAACATACATATACTAATGTATGTTAAATGTATATAAACATATCACATATAAACTATATGCATTATATCATCACCAATAGCTTCAAAAATATACATTCTGTAATCACGTACATGGTAGCAGGATCCGAAGATGAACAGACATATGTATGAATCATTGAGCAGATTCTGTACAGCCAGACAATCAAAACACTCTAAGCAAACTGACTCTGATAAGAAATAGAAATTAAATTTAAAAAGCAAACATAAGTTAGGAGACATAAACTTCTGGGGGCTTGTCCCAGCACATTCCACTCTAATTTACAACCTTGGAAAACTACCTCCAGGAAGACTCTGTTGCCCTAGTAACAAGAGTTGAGAACGTAATAATGCTGCCACCTTGTGGCTGTTTCCCACAACAGCAGCTTTAAACCCAGTGCCAAAGTTTGCTTAATAGTCACAAGGACTGCAGGGCTCTAAATGACACCGGCCCTCAAAGAATGCCCTGGAGTAGGGAATAGGCAAAAAAATTCAACACATGAGTAAATTTTCAAGAAGTCAATAAGAGGAGGGAAGTTGTACTCACTCTTTAAAAAAAAAAGGAAAAGAATAAAAAAGGACATGCCTAAAGCTCAGTATAAGGAATTATTAGCCACATGCAAATTCAAATTCAAAAAGGTTTCAGGTGACACCAGTCATGACCATCAGCAAAAAGTCTACAAACTATAAATGCTGAAGGGGTTTTAGAGCATTGTGTACCTTCTAGCTGCTGGTGGGATGTAAAGTGGAAACAGCACTAACGCAAAATGAATCGAGCTGCTTGAAAAGGTAAAAATTGAGCTACCAAATGATGGGGCAGGGCACCTTTTGGGCCTATAACCTAAGACCACCAAAATTGGAAAGACAGAGGCAGGCAAATATGCACTGCAACAATACTGAAATAGCCAAGATATGGAAGCAAAAAAAAGGTCCATAAACAGATGAATGGACAAAGAAGAAGTGGTATACGGACAGAATGGAATAGTAGCCTCGGGAGAAAAATGAACAATGCTGTTTTCAAGACTACAGTTGAGCCTAGAAAAAATCATATAAGGTTAAGTAAGTCAAAAGGGTATGACAAATATCCTATGATATCATTTATACAAGTTTTCTTAAGATTGCTACCAATGAACATATTTCCACAGAAAAAGACACTCACAGACTTATCAAATAAACTAATGGTTAGCCAAAATGAAAGGTGGGGGGATGGGTAAGTTAGGACTATGGGGTTAACATACATATACTAATGTAAGTTAAATGTATATAAACATATAACATATAAACGATATGAATTATATAATCACCAATACCTTCAAAATATATATTCTGTGATCACATACATGGTAACAGGATCCGAAGATGAACAGACATATGTATGAATCATTGAACAGATTCTGTACAGCCAGACAATCAAAACACTCTAATCAAATTTACTCCGATAAAAAATACAAATTAAATTTAAAAAACAAACATAAGTAAGGAGACATAAACTTCTGGGGGCTTGTCCCAGCACATTGCACTCTAATTTACAAGCTCGGAACACTACCTCCAGGAAGACTGTGTTGTCCTAGTAACAAGACTTGAGAACGTAATAATGCTGCCGCCTTGTGGCTGCTTCCCACAACAGTAGCTTTAAACCCAGTGCCAATGGTTGCTTATATAGTCACAAGGACTGCAGGGCTGTAAAAGACACAGGCCCTCAAAAAATGCCCTGGGGTATGGAATTGGCAAGAAAATTCAACACATGAGAAATTTTCAAGAAGTCAATAAGAGGAGGGAAGTTGTAGTCATTCTTTAAAAAAAAAGGAAAAGAAAAAAAGGACATGCCTAAAGCTCAGCATAAGGAATTATTAGCCACATGCGTATCCAACCTCCAAAAAGGTTTCAGCTCACACCAGTCATGACCATCAGCAAAAAGTCTACAAACTATAAATGCTGAAGGGGTTTTAGAGAACTGTGTACCTTCTAGCTGCTGGTGGGATGTAAAGTGGTAACAGCAGTAACGCAAACTGAATCGAGCTGCTTGAAAAGGTAAACATTGAGCTACCATATGATGCGGCAGGGCACATTTTGGGCCTATAACCTAAGACAACTGGATTCGGAAAGACAGAGGCAGGCAAATGTGCACTGCAACAATATTGAAATAGCCAAGACATGGAAGCAAAAAAAAGGTCCATAAACAGATGAATGGACAAAGACGAAATGGTACACGTACCAAATGGAATAGAAGCCTCTGGAAAAAAATGAACAATGCCGTTTTCAGGACTAGAGATGAGCCTAGAAATAATCATATAAGGTTAAGTAAGTCAAAAGGGTATGACAAATATCCTATGATATCATTAATACATGTTATCCTAAGATTGCTACCAATGAACATATTTCCACAGAAAAAGACACTCACAGACTTATCAAATAAACTAATGGTTAGCCAAAATGAAAGGTGGGAGGATGGGTAAATTAGGACAATGGGGTTAACATACATATACTAATGTATGTTAAATGTATATAAACATATCACATATAAACTATATGCATTATATCATCACCAATAGCTTCAAAAATATACATTCTGTAATCACGTACATGGTAGCAGGATCCGAAGATGAACAGACATATGTATGAATCATTGAACAGATTCTGTACAGCCAGACAATCAAAACACTCTAAGCAAATTGACTCTGATAAGAAATAGAAATTATATTTAAAAAGCAAACATAAGTTAGGAGACATAAACTTCTGGGGGCTTGTCCCAGCACATTGCACTCTAATTTAAAAGCTCGGAACAATACCTCCAGGAAGACTCTGTTGTCCTAGTAACAAGACTTGAGAACGTAATAATGCTGCCGCCTTGTGGCTGTCTCCAAAAACAGCACCTTTAAACCCAGTGCCAATGGTTGCTTATATAGTCACAAGGACTGCACGGTTGTAAATGACACAGGCACTCAAAAAATGCCCTGGGGTAGGGAATAGGCAAGAAAATTCAACACATAAGAAACTTTTCAAGAAATCAATAAGAGGAGGGAAGTTGTACTCACTCATTTTAAAAAAAAGGAAAAGAAAAAATAGGACATGCCTAAAGCTCAGCATAAGGAATTATTAGCCACATGCGTATCCAACCTCCAAAAAGGTTTCAGCTCACACCAGTCATGACCATCAGCAAAAAGTCTACAAACTATAAATGCTGAAGGGGTTTTAGAGAAGTGTGTACCTTCTAGCTGCTGGTGGGATATAAAGTCGTAACAGCACTAATGCAAACTGAATCGAGCTGCTTGAAAACGTAAAAATTGAGCTACCATATGATGCGGCAGGGCACCTTTTGGGCCTATAACCTAAGACCACCAGAATCGGAAAGACAGAGGCAGGCAAATGTGCACTGCAACAATACTGAAATAGCAAAGACATGGAAGCAAAAAAAAAGGTCCATAAACAGATGAATGGACAAAGACGAAGTGGGATACGTACCAAATGGAATAGTAGCCTCGGGAAAAAAATGAACAATGCCGTTTTCAGGACTACAGTTGAGCCTAGAAATAATCATATAAGGTTAAGTAAGTCAAAAGGGTATGACAAATATCCTAGGACATCATTTATACATGTTATCCTAAGATTGCTACCAATGAACATATTTCCACAGAAAAAGACACTCACAGACTTATCAAATAAACTAATGGCTAGCCAAAATGAAAGGTGGGAGGATGGGTAAATTAGGACTATGGGGTTAAAATACATATACTAATGTATGTTAAATGTATATAAACATATAACATATGAAATATATAAATTATATAATCACCAATACCTTTAAAATATACATTCTGTAATCACATACATGCTAACAGGTTCGAAGATGAACAGACATATGTATGAATCATTGAGCAGATTCTGTACAGCCAGAAAACCACAACACTCTAATCAAATTTACTCCGATAAGAAATAGAAATTAAATTTAAAAAACAAACATAAGTTAGGAGACATAAACTTCTGGGGGCTTGTCCCAGCACATTGCACTCTAATTTACAAGCTCGGAACACTACCTCCAGGAAGACTGTGTTGTCCTAGTAACAAGACTTGAGAACGTAATAATGCTGCCGCCTTGTGGCTGCTTCCCACAACAGTAGCTTTAAACCCAGTGCCAATGGTTGCTTATATAGTCACAAGGACTGCAGGGCTGTAAAAGACACAGGCCCTCAAAAAATGCCCTGGGGTATGGAATTGGCAAGAAAATTCAACACATGAGAAATTTTCAAGAAGTCAATAAGAGGAGGGAAGTTGTAGTCACTCTTTAAAAAAAAAGGAAAAGAAAAAAAGGACATGCCTAAAGCTCAGCATAAGGAATTATTAGCCACATGCGTATCCAACCTCCAAAAAGGTTTCAGCTCACACCAGTCATGACCATCAGCAAAAAGTCTACAAACTATAAATGCTGAAGGGGTTTTAGAGAACTGTGTACCTTCTAGCTGCTGGTGGGATGTAAAGTGGTAACAGCAGTAACGCAAACTGAATCGAGCTGCTTGAAAAGGTAAACATTGAGCTACCATATGATGCGGCAGGGCACATTTTGGGCCTATAACCTAAGACAACTGGATTCGGAAAGACAGAGGCAGGCAAATGTGCACTGCAACAATATTGAAATAGCCAAGACATGGAAGCAAAAAAAAGGTCCATAAACAGATGAATGGACAAAGACGAAATGGTACACGTACCAAATGGAATAGAAGCCTCTGGAAAAAAATGAACAATGCCGTTTTCAGGACTAGAGTTGAGCCTAGAAATAATCATATAAGGTTAAGTAAGTCAAAAGGGTATGACAAATATCCTATGATATCATTAATACATGTTATCCTAAGATTGCTACCAATGAACATATTTCCACAGAAAAAGACACTCACAGACTTATCAAATAAACTAATGGTTAGCCAAAATGAAAGGTGGGAGGATGGGTAAATTAGGACAATGGGGTTAACATACATATACTAATGTATGTTAAATGTATATAAACATATCACATATAAACTATATGCATTATATCATCACCAATAGCTTCAAAAATATACATTCTGTAATCACGTACATGGTAGCAGGATCCGAAGATGAACAGACATATGTATGAATCATTGAGCAGATTCTGTACAGCCAGACAATCAAAACACTCTAAGCAAACTGACTCTGATAAGAAATAGAAATTAAATTTAAAAAGCAAACATAAGTTAGGAGACATAAACTTCTGGGGGCTTGTCCCAGCACATTCCACTCTAATTTACAACCTTGGAAAACTACCTCCAGGAAGACTCTGTTGCCCTAGTAACAAGAGTTGAGAACGTAATAATGCTGCCACCTTGTGGCTGTTTCCCACAACAGCAGCTTTAAACCCAGTGCCAAAGGTTGCTTAATAGTCACAAGGACTGCAGGGCTCTAAATGACACCGGCCCTCAAAGAATGCCCTGGAGTAGGGAATAGGCAAAAAAATTCAACACATGAGTAAATTTTCAAGAAGTCAATAAGAGGAGGGAAGTTGTACTCACTCTTTAAAAAAAAAAGGAAAAGAATAAAAAAGGACATGCCTAAAGCTCAGGATAAGGAATTATTAGCCACATGCAAATTCAAATTCAAAAAGATTTCAGGTGACACCAGTCATGACCATCAGCAAAAAGTCTACAAACTATAAATGCTGAAGGGGTTTTAGAGCATTGTGTACCTTCTAGCTGCTGGTGGGATGTAAAGTGGAAACAGCACTAACGCAAAATGAATCGAGCTGCTTGAAAAGGTAAAAATTGAGCTACCAAATGATGGGGCAGGGCACCTTTTGGGCCTATAACCTAAGACCACCAAAATTGGAAAGACAGAGGCAGGCAAATATGCACTGCAACAATACTGAAATAGCCAAGATATGGAAGCAAAAAAAAGGTCCATAAACAGATGAATGGACAAAGAAGAAGTGGTATACGGACAGAATGGAATAGTAGCCTCGGGAGAAAAATGAACAATGCTGTTTTCAGGACTACAGTTGAGCCTAGAAAAAATCATATAAGGTTAAGTAAGTCAAAAGGGTATGACAAATATCCTATGATATCATTAATACATGTTATCCTAAGATTGCTACCAATGAACATATTTCCACAGAAAAAGACACTCACAGACTTATCAAATAAACTAATGGTTAGCCAAAATGAAAGGTGGGAGGATGGGTAAATTAGGACAATGGGGTTAACATACATATACTAATGTATGTTAAATGTATATAAACATATCACATATAAACTATATGCATTATATCATCACCAATAGCTTCAAAAATATACATTCTGTAATCACGTACATGGTAGCAGGATCCGAAGATGAACAGACATATGTATGAATCATTGAGCAGATTCTGTACAGCCAGACAATGAAAACACTCTAAGCAAACTGACTCTGATAAGAAATAGAAATTAAATTTAAAAAGCAAACATAAGTTAGGAGACATAAACTTCTGGGGGCTTGTCCCAGCACATTCCACTCTAATTTACAACCTTGGAAAACTACCTCCAGGAAGACTCTGTTGCCCTAGTAACAAGAGTTGAGAACGTAATAATGCTGCCACCTTGTGGCTGTTTCCCACAACAGCAGCTTTAAACCCAGTGCCAAAGGTTGCTTAATAGTCACAAGGACTGCAGGGCTCTAAATGACACCGGCCCTCAAAGAATGCCCTGGAGTAGGGAATAGGCAAAAAAATTCAACACATGAGTAAATTTTCAAGAAGTCAATAAGAGGAGGGAAGTTGTACTCACTCTTTAAAAAAAAAAGGAAAAGAATAAAAAAGGACATGCCTAAAGCTCAGGATAAGGAATTATTAGCCACATGCAAATTCAAATTCAAAAAGGTTTCAGGTGACACCAGTCATGACCATCAGCAAAAAGTCTACAAACTATAAATGCTGAAGGGGTTTTAGAGCATTGTGTACCTTCTAGCTGCTGGTGGGATGTAAAGTGGAAACAGCACTAACGCAAAATGAATCGAGCTGCTTGAAAAGGTAAAAATTGAGCTACCAAATGATGGGGCAGGGCACCTTTTGGGCCTATAACCTAAGACCACCAAAATTGGAAAGACAGAGGCAGGCAAATATGCACTGCAACAATACTGAAATAGCCAAGATATGGAAGCAAAAAAAAGGTCCATAAACAGATGAATGGACAAAGAAGAAGTGGTATACGGACAGAATGGAATAGTAGCCTCGGGAGAAAAATGAACAATGCTGTTTTCAGGACTACAGTTGAGCCTAGAAAAAATCATATAAGGTTAAGTAAGTCAAAAGGGTATGACAAATATCCTATGATATCATTTATACAAGTTTTCTTAAGATTGCTACCAATGAACATATTTCCACAGAAAAAGACACTCACAGACTTATCAAATAAACTAATGGTTAGCCAAAATGAAAGGTGGGGGGATGGGTAAGTTAGGACTATGGGGTTAACATACATATACTAATGTAAGTTAAATGTATATAAACATATAACATATAAACGATATGAATTATATAATCACCAATACCTTCAAAATATATATTCTGTGATCACATACATGGTAACAGGATCCGAAGATGAACAGACATATGTATGAATCATTGAACAGATTCTGTACAGCCAGACAATCAAAACACTCTAATCAAATTTACTCCGATAAAAAATACAAATTAAATTTAAAAAACAAACATAAGTAAGGAGACATAAACTTCTGGGGGCTTGTCCCAGCACATTGCACTCTAATTTAAAAGCTCGGAACACTACCTCCAGGAAGACTGTGTTGTCCTAGTAACAGGACTTGAGAACGTAATAATGCTGCTGCCTTGTGGCTGCTTCCCACAGCAGTAGCTTTAAACCCAGTGCCAATGGTTGCTTATATAGTCACAAGGACTGCAGGGCTGTAAAAGACACAGGCCTTCAAAAAATGCCCTGGGGTATGGAATTGGCAAGAAAATTCAACACATGAGAAATTTTCAAGAAGTCAATAAGAGGAGGGAAGTTGTAGTCACTCTTTAAAAAAAAAGGAAAAGAAAAAAAGGACATGCCTAAAGCTCAGCATAAGGAATTATTAGCCACATGCGTATCCAACCTCCAAAAAGGTTTCAGCTCACACCAGTCATGACCATCAGCAAAAAGTCTACAAACTATAAATGCTGAAGGGGTTTTAGAGAACTGTGTACCTTCTAGCTGCTGGTGGGATGTAAAGTGGTAACAGCAGTAACGCAAACTGAATCGAGCTGCTTGAAAAGGTAAACATTGAGCTACCATATGATGCGGCAGGGCACATTTTGGGCCTATAACCTAAGACAACTGGATTCGGAAAGACAGAGGCAGGCAAATGTGCACTGCAACAATATTGAAATAGCCAAGACATGGAAGCAAAAAAAAGGTCCATAAACAGATGAATGGACAAAGACGAAATGGTACACGTACCAAATGGAATAGAAGCCTCTGGAAAAAAATGAACAATGCCGTTTTCAGGACTAGAGATGAGCCTAGAAATAATCATATAAGGTTAAGTAAGTCAAAAGGGTATGACAAATATCCTATGATATCATTAATACATGTTATCCTAAGATTGCTACCAATGAACATATTTCCACAGAAAAAGACACTCACAGACTTATCAAATAAACTAATGGTTAGCCAAAATGAAAGGTGGGAGGATGGGTAAATTAGGACAATGGGGTTAACATACATATACTAATGTATGTTAAATGTATATAAACATATCACATATAAACTATATGCATTATATCATCACCAATAGCTTCAAAAATATACATTCTGTAATCACGTACATGGTAGCAGGATCCGAAGATGAACAGACATATGTATGAATCATTGAACAGATTCTGTACAGCCAGACAATCAAAACACTCTAAGCAAATTGACTCTGATAAGAAATAGAAATTATATTTAAAAAGCAAACATAAGTTAGGAGACATAAACTTCTGGGGGCTTGTCCCAGCACATTGCACTCTAATTTAAAAGCTCGGAACAATACCTCCAGGAAGACTCTGTTGTCCTAGTAACAAGACTTGAGAACGTAATAATGCTGCCGCCTTGTGGCTGTCTCCAAAAACAGCACCTTTAAACCCAGTGCCAATGGTTGCTTATATAGTCACAAGGACTGCACGGTTGTAAATGACACAGGCACTCAAAAAATGCCCTGGGGTAGGGAATAGGCAAGAAAATTCAACACATAAGAAACTTTTCAAGAAATCAATAAGAGGAGGGAAGTTGTACTCACTCATTTTAAAAAAAAGGAAAAGAAAAAATAGGACATGCCTAAAGCTCAGCATAAGGAATTATTAGCCACATGCGTATCCAACCTCCAAAAAGGTTTCAGCTCACACCAGTCATGACCATCAGCAAAAAGTCTACAAACTATAAATGCTGAAGGGGTTTTAGAGAAGTGTGTACCTTCTAGCTGCTGGTGGGATATAAAGTCGTAACAGCACTAATGCAAACTGAATCGAGCTGCTTGAAAACGTAAAAATTGAGCTACCATATGATGCGGCAGGGCACCTTTTGGGCCTATAACCTAAGACCACCAGAATCGGAAAGACAGAGGCAGGCAAATGTGCACTGCAACAATACTGAAATAGCAAAGACATGGAAGCAAAAAAAAAGGTCCATAAACAGATGAATGGACAAAGACGAAGTGGGATACGTACCAAATGGAATAGTAGCCTCGGGAAAAAAATGAACAATGCCGTTTTCAGGACTAGAGTTGAGCCTAGAAATAATCATATAAGGTTAAGTAAGTCAAACGGGTATGACAAATATCCTAGGACATCATTTATACATGTTATCCTAAGATTGCTACCAATGAACATATTTCCACAGAAAAAGACACTCACAGACTTATCAAATAAACTAATGGCTAGCCAAAATGAAAGGTGGGAGGATGGGTAAATTAGGACTATGGGGTTAAAATACATATACTAATGTATGTTAAATGTATATAAACATATAACATATGAAATATATAAATTATATAATCACCAATACCTTTAAAATATACATTCTGTAATCACATACATGCTAACAGGTTCGAAGATGAACAGACATATGTATGAATCATTGAGCAGATTCTGTACAGCCAGAAAACCACAACACTCTAATCAAATTTACTCCGATAAGAAATAGAAATTAAATTTAAAAAACAAACATAAGTTAGGAGACATAAACTTCTGGGGGCTTGTCCCAGCACATTGCACTCTAATTTACAAGCTCGGAACACTACCTCCAGGAAGACTGTGTTGTCCTAGTAACAAGACTTGAGAACGTAATAATGCTGCCGCCTTGTGGCTGCTTCCCACAACAGTAGCTTTAAACCCAGTGCCAATGGTTGCTTATATAGTCACAAGGACTGCAGGGCTGTAAAAGACACAGGCCCTCAAAAAATGCCCTGGGGTATGGAATTGGCAAGAAAATTCAACACATGAGAAATTTTCAAGAAGTCAATAAGAGGAGGGAAGTTGTAGTCACTCTTTAAAAAAAAAGGAAAAGAAAAAAAGGACATGCCTAAAGCTCAGCATAAGGAATTATTAGCCACATGCGTATCCAACCTCCAAAAAGGTTTCAGCTCACACCAGTCATGACCATCAGCAAAAAGTCTACAAACTATAAATGCTGAAGGGGTTTTAGAGAACTGTGTACCTTCTAGCTGCTGGTGGGATGTAAAGTGGTAACAGCAGTAACGCAAACTGAATCGAGCTGCTTGAAAAGGTAAACATTGAGCTACCATATGATGCGGCAGGGCACATTTTGGGCCTATAACCTAAGACAACTGGATTCGGAAAGACAGAGGCAGGCAAATGTGCACTGCAACAATATTGAAATAGCCAAGACATGGAAGCAAAAAAAAGGTCCATAAACAGATGAATGGACAAAGACGAAATGGTACACGTACCAAATGGAATAGAAGACTCTGGAAAAAAATGAACAATGCCGTTTTCAGGACTAGAGATGAGCCTAGAAATAATCATATAAGGTTAAGTAAGTCAAAAGGGTATGACAAATATCCTATGATATCATTAATACATGTTATCCTAAGATTGCTACCAATGAACATATTTCCACAGAAAAAGACACTCACAGACTTATCAAATAAACTAATGGTTAGCCAAAATGAAAGGTGGGAGGATGGGTAAATTAGGACAATGGGGTTAACATACATATACTAATGTATGTTAAATGTATATAAACATATCACATATAAACTATATGCATTATATCATCACCAATAGCTTCAAAAATATACATTCTGTAATCACGTACATGGTAGCAGGATCCGAAGATGAACAGACATATGTATGAATCATTGAACAGATTCTGTACAGCCAGACAATCAAAACACTCTAAGCAAATTGACTCTGATAAGAAATAGAAATTATATTTAAAAAGCAAACATAAGTTAGGAGACATAAACTTCTGGGGGCTTGTCCCAGCACATTGCACTCTAATTTAAAAGCTCGGAACACTACCTCCAGGAAGACTCTGTTGTCCTAGTAACAAGACTTGAGAACGTAATAATGCTGCCGCCTTGTGGCTGTCTCCAAAAACAGCACCTTTAAACCCAGTGCCAATGGTTGCTTATATAGTCACAAGGACTGCACGGTTGTAAATGACACAGGCACTCAAAAAATGCCCTGGGGTAGGGAATAGGCAAGAAAATTCAACACATAAGAAACTTTTCAAGAAATCAATAAGAGGAGGGAAGTTGTACTCACTCATTTTAAAAAAAAGGAAAAGAAAAAATAGGACATGCCTAAAGCTCAGCATAAGGAATTATTAGCCACATGCGTATCCAACCTCCAAAAAGGTTTCAGCTCACACCAGTCATGACCATCAGCAAAAAGTCTACAAACTATAAATGCTGAAGGGGTTTTAGAGAAGTGTGTACCTTCTAGCTGCTGGTGGGATATAAAGTCGTAACAGCACTAATGCAAACTGAATCGAGCTGCTTGAAAACGTAAAAATTGAGCTACCATATGATGCGGCAGGGCACCTTTTGGGCCTATAACCTAAGACCACCAGAATCGGAAAGACAGAGGCAGGCAAATGTGCACTGCAACAATACTGAAATAGCAAAGACATGGAAGCAAAAAAAAAGGTCCATAAACAGATGAATGGACAAAGACGAAGTGGGATACGTACCAAATGGAATAGTAGCCTCGGGAAAAAAATGAACAATGCCGTTTTCAGGACTACAGTTGAGCCTAGAAATAATCATATAAGGTTAAGTAAGTCAAAAGGGTATGACAAATATCCTATGACATCATTTATACATGTTATCCTAAGATTGCTACCAATGAACATATTTCCACAGAAAAAGACACTCACAGACTTATCAAATAAACTAATGGCTAGCCAAAATGAAAGGTGGGAGGATGGGTAAATTAGGACAATGGGGTTAAAATACATATACTAATGTATGTTAAATGTATATAAACATATAACATATGAAATATATAAATAATATAATCACCAATACCTTTAAAATATACATTCTGTAATCACATACATGCTAACAGGTTCGAAGATGAACAGACATATGTATGAATCATTGAGCAGATTCTGTACAGCCAGAAAACCACAACACTCTAATCAAATTTACTCCGATAAGAAATAGAAATTAAATTTAAAAAACAAACATAAGTTAGGAGACATAAACTTCTGGGGGCTTGTCCCAGCACATTGCACTCTAATTTACAAGCTCGGAACACTACCTCCAGGAAGACTGTGTTGTCCTAGTAACAAGACTTGAGAACGTAATAATGCTGCCGCCTTTTGGCTGCTTCCCACAACAGTAGCTTTAAACCCAGTGCCAATGGTTGCTTATATAGTCACAAGGACTGCAGGGCTGTAAAAGACACAGGCCCTCAAAAACTGCCCTGGGGTATGGAATTGGCAAGAAAATTCAACACATGAGTAACTTTTCAAGAAGTCAATAAGAGGAGGGAAGTTGTACTCACTCTTTAAAAAAAAAGGAAAAGAAAAAAAAAGGACATGCCTAAAGCTCAGTATAAGGAATTATTAGCCACATGCAAATTCAAATTCAAAAAGGTTTCAGGTGACACCAGTCATGACCATCAGCAAAAAGTCTACAAACTATAAATGCTGAAGGGGTTTTAGAGAATTGTGTACATTCTACCTGCTGGTGGGATGTAAAGTGGTAACAGCACTAACGCATAGTGAATGGAGCTGCTTGAAAAGGTAAAAATTGAGTTACCATATGATGCGGCAGGGCACCTTTTGGGCCTATAACCTAAGACCACCAAAATCGGAAATACAGAGGCAGGCAAATGTGCACTGCAACAATACTGAAATACCCAAGACATGGAAGCAAAAAATGGTCCATAAACAGGTGAATGGACAAAGAAGAAGTGGTATATGGACAGAATGGAAGAGTAGCCTCGGGAAAAAAATGAACAATGCCGTTTTCAGAACTACAGTTGAGACTAGAAATAGTCATATAAGGGTAAGTTAGTCAAAAGGGTATGACAAATATCCTATGATATCATTTATACATGTTATCCTAAGATTGCTACCAATGAACATATTTCCACAAAAAAAGACACTCACAGACTTATCAAATAAACTAATGGTTAGCCAAAATGAAAGGTGGGAGGATGGGTAAATTAGGACTATGGGGTTAACATACATATACTAATGTATGTTAAATGTATATAAACATATAACATATGAACTATATAAAATATATAATCACCAAACCTTTAAAATATACATTCTGTAATCACATACATGATAACAGGTTCCGAAGATGAACAGATATATGTATGAATCATTGAGCAGATTCTGTACAGCCAATCAAAACACTCTAATCAAATTTACTCCGATAAGAAATAGAAATTAAATTTAAAAAGCAAACATAAGTTAGGAGACATAAACTTCTGGGGGCTTGTCCCAGCACATTCCACTCTAATTTACAACCTTGGAAAACTACCTCCAGGAAGACTCTGTTGCCCTAGTAAGAAGAGTGGAGAACGTAATAATGCTGCCGCCTTGTGGCTGTTTCCCACAACAGCAGCTTTAAACCCAGTGCCAAAGGTTGCTTATTAGTCACAAGGACTCAAGGGCTCTAAATGACACCTGCATTCAAAAAATGCCCTGGGGTAGGGAATAGGCAAAAAAATTCAACACATGAGAAACTTTTCAAGAAGTCAATAAGAGGAGGGAAGTTGTACTCACTCTTTAAAACAAAAGGAAAAGAAAAAAATGACATGCCTAAAGCTCAGTATAAGGAATTATTAGCCACATGCAAATTCAAATTCAAAAAGGTTTCAGGTAACACCA
Organism: Balaenoptera physalus; assembly: GCF_965194825.1. NCBI lineage: Eukaryota > Metazoa > Chordata > Mammalia > Artiodactyla > Balaenopteridae > Balaenoptera > Balaenoptera physalus. The sequence continues at coordinate 22,462 of NW_028125289.1, forward strand.
GTCATGACCATCATCAAAAAGTCTACAAACTATAAATGCTGAAGGGGTTTTAGAGGAATGTGTACCTTCTAGCTGCTGGTGGGATGTAAAGAAGTAATACCACTAATGCAAACTGAATGGAGCTGCTTCAAAAGGTAAAAATTGAGTTACCATACGATGCGGCAGGGCACCTTTTGGGCCTATAACCTAAGACCACCAGAATCGGAAAGACAGAGGCAGGCAAATGTGCACTGCAACAATACTGAAATAGCCAAGACATGGAAGCAAAAAAAGGTCCATAAACAGATGAATGGACAAAGACGAAGTGGGATACGTACCAAATGGAATAGTAGCCTCGGGAAAAAAATGAACAATGCCGTTTTCAGGACTACAGTTGAGCCTAGAAATAATCATATAAGGTTAAGTAAGTCAAAAGGGTATGACAAATATCCTAGGACATCATTTATACATGTTATCCTAAGATTGCTACCAATGAACATATTTCCACAGAAAAAGACACTCACAGACTTATCAAATAAACTAATTGCTAGCCAAAATGAAAGGTGGGAGGATGGGTAAATTAGGACTATGGGGTTAAAATACATATACTAATGTATGTTAAATGTATATAAACATATAACATATGAAATATATAAATTATATAATCACCAATACCTTTAAAATATACATTCTGTAATCACATACATGCTAACAGGTTCGAAGATGAACAGACATATGTATGAATCATTGAGCAGATTCTGTACAGCCAGAAAACCACAACACTCTAATCAAATTTACTCCGATAAGAAATAGAAATTAAATTTAAAAAGCAAACATAAGTTAGGAGACATAAACTTCTGGGGGCTTGTCCCAGCATATTGCACTCTAATTTACAAGCTCAGAACACTACCTCCAGGAAGACTCTGTTCTCCTAGTAACAAGACTTGAGAACGCAATAATGCTGCCGCCTTGTGGCTGCTTCCCACAACAGCACTTTAAACCCAGTGCCAATGATTGCTTATATAGTCACAAGGACTGCAGGGCTGTAAATGACACAAGCCCTCAAAATATGCCCTGGGGTAGGGAATTGGCAAGAACATTCAACACATGAGAAATTTCCAAGAAGTCAATAAGAGGAGGGAAGTTGTACTCACTCTTTAAAAAAAAAAGGAAAAGAAAAAAAAGGACATGCCTAAAGCTTAGTATAAGGAATTATTAGCCACATACAAATTCAAATTCAAAAAGGTTTCAGCTCACACCAGTCATTACCATCAGCAAAATGTCTACAAACTATAAATGCTGAAGGGGTTTTAGAGATCTGTGTACCTTCTAGCTGCTGGTGGGATGTAAAGTGGAAACAGCACTAACGCAAACTGAATCGAGCTGCTTGAAAAGGTAAAAATTGAGCTACCAAATGATGCGGCAGGGCACCTTTTGGGCCTATAACCTAAGAACACCAAAATTGGAAAGACAGAGGCAGGCAAATATGCACTGCAACAATACTGAAATAGCCAAGATATGGAAGCAAAAAAAAGGTCCATAAACAGATGAATGGACAAAGAAGAAGTGGTATACGGACAGAATGGAATAGTAGCCTCGGGAGAAAAATGAACAATGCCATTTTCAGGACTAGAGTTGAGCCTAGAAATAATCATATAAGGTTAAGTAAGTCAAAAGGGTATGACAAATATCCTATGACATCATTTATACATGTTATCCTAAGATTGCTACCAATGAACATATTTCCACAGAAAAAGACACTCACAGACTTATCATATAAACTAATGGTTAGCCAAAATGAAAGATGGGAGGATGGGTAAATTAGGACTATGGGGTTAACATACATATACTAATGTATGTTAAATGTATATAAACATATAACATATAAATGATATGAATTATATATTCACCAATACCTTCAAAATATACATTCTGTAATCACATACATGGTAACAGGATCCGAAGATGAACAGACATATGTATGAATCATTGAGCAGATTCTGTACAGCCAGACAATCAAAACACTCTAATCAAATTTACTCCGATAAGAAATAGAAATTAAATTTAAAAAACAAACATAAGTTAGGAGACATAAACTTCTGGGGGCTTGTCCCAGCACATTGCACTCTAATTTACAAGCTCGGAACACTACCTCCAGGAAGACTGTGTTGTCCTAGTAACAAGACTTGAGAACGTAATAATGCTGCCGCCTTGTGGCTGCTTCCCACAACAGTAGCTTTAAACCCAGTGCCAATGGTTGCTTATATAGTCACAAGGACTGCAGGGCTGTAAAAGACACAGGCCCTCAAAAAATGCCCTGGGGTATGGAATTGGCAAGAAAATTCAACACATGAGAAATTTTCAAGAAGTCAATAAGAGGAGGGAAGTTGTAGTCACTCTTTAAAAAAAAAGGAAAAGAAAAAAAGGACATGCCTAAAGCTCAGCATAAGGAATTATTAGCCACATGCGTATCCAACCTCCAAAAAGGTTTCAGCTCACACCAGTCATGACCATCAGCAAAAAGTCTACAAACTATAAATGCTGAAGGGGTTTTAGAGAACTGTGTACCTTCTAGCTGCTGGTGGGATGTAAAGTGGTAACAGCAGTAACGCAAACTGAATCGAGCTGCTTGAAAAGGTAAACATTGAGCTACCATATGATGCGGCAGGGCACATTTTGGGCCTATAACCTAAGACAACTGGATTCGGAAAGACAGAGGCAGGCAAATGTGCACTGCAACAATATTGAAATAGCCAAGACATGGAAGCAAAAAAAAGGTCCATAAACAGATGAATGGACAAAGACGAAATGGTACACGTACCAAATGGAATAGAAGCCTCTGGAAAAAAATGAACAATGCCGTTTTCAGGACTAGAGATGAGCCTAGAAATAATCATATAAGGTTAAGTAAGTCAAAAGGGTATGACAAATATCCTATGATATCATTAATACATGTTATCCTAAGATTGCTACCAATGAACATATTTCCACAGAAAAAGACACTCACAGACTTATCAAATAAACTAATGGTTAGCCAAAATGAAAGGTGGGAGGATGGGTAAATTAGGACAATGGGGTTAACATACATATACTAATGTATGTTAAATGTATATAAACATATCACATATAAACTATATGCATTATATCATCACCAATAGCTTCAAAAATATACATTCTGTAATCACGTACATGGTAGCAGGATCCGAAGATGAACAGACATATGTATGAATCATTGAACAGATTCTGTACAGCCAGACAATCAAAACACTCTAAGCAAATTGACTCTGATAAGAAATAGAAATTATATTTAAAAAGCAAACATAAGTTAGGAGACATAAACTTCTGGGGGCTTGTCCCAGCACATTGCACTCTAATTTAAAAGCTCGGAACACTACCTCCAGGAAGACTGTGTTGTCCTAGTAACAAGACTTGAGAACGTAATAATGCTGCTGCCTTGTGGCTGCTTCCCACAACAGTAGCTTTAAACCCAGTGCCAATGGTTGCTTATATAGTCACAAGGACTGCACGGTTGTAAATGACACAGGCACTCAAAAAATGCCCTGGGGTAGGGAATAGGCAAGAAAATTCAACACATAAGAAACTTTTCAAGAAATCAATAAGAGGAGGGAAGTTGTACTCACTCATTTTAAAAAAAAGGAAAAGAAAAAATAGGACATGCCTAAAGCTCAGCATAAGGAATTATTAGCCACATGCGTATCCAACCTCCAAAAAGGTTTCAGCTCACACCAGTCATGACCATCAGCAAAAAGTCTACAAACTATAAATGTTGAAGGGGTTTTAGAGAAGTGTGTACCTTCTAGCTGCTGGTGGGATATAAAGTCGTAACAGCACTAATGCAAACTGAATCGAGCTGCTTGAAAACGTAAAAATTGAGCTACCATATGATGCGGCAGGGCACCTTTTGGGCCTATAACCTAAGACCACCAGAATCGGAAAGACAGAGGCAGGCAAATGTGCACTGCAACAATACTGAAATAGCAAAGACATGGAAGCAAAAAAAAAGGTCCATAAACAGATGAATGGACAAAGACGAAGTGGGATACGTACCAAATGGAATAGTAGCCTCGGGAAAAAAATGAACAATGCCGTTTTCCGGACTACAGTTGAGCCTAGAAATAATCATATAAGGTTAAGTAAGTCAAAAGGGTATGACAAATATCCTATGACATCATTTATACATGTTATCCTAAGATTGCTACCAATGAACATATTTCCACAGAAAAAGACACTCACAGACTTATCAAATAAACTAATGGCTAGCCAAAATGAAAGGTGGGAGGATGGGTAAATTAGGACAATGGGGTTAAAATACATATACTAATGTATGTTAAATGTATATAAACATATAACATATGAAATATATAAATAATATAATCACCAATACCTTTAAAATATACATTCTGTAATCACATACATGCTAACAGGTTCGAAGATGAACAGACATATGTATGAATCATTGAGCAGATTCTGTACAGCCAGAAAACCACAACACTCTAATCAAATTTACTCCGATAAGAAATAGAAATTAAATTTAAAAAACAAACATAAGTTAGGAGACATAAACTTCTGGGGGCTTGTCCCAGCACATTGCACTCTAATTTACAAGCTCGGAACACTACCTCCAGGAAGACTGTGTTGTCCTAGTAACAAGACTTGAGAACGTAATAATGCTGCCGCCTTTTGGCTGCTTCCCACAACAGTAGCTTTAAACCCAGTGCCAATGGTTGCTTATATAGTCACAAGGACTGCAGGGCTGTAAAAGACACAGGCCCTCAAAAAATGCCCTGGGGTATGGAATTGGCAAGAAAATTCAACACATGAGTAACTTTTCAAGAAGTCAATAAGAGGAGGGAAGTTGTACTCACTCTTTAAAAAAAAAGGAAAAGAAAAAAAAAGGACATGCCTAAAGCTCAGTATAAGGAATTATTAGCCACATGCAAATTCAAATTCAAAAAGGTTTCAGGTGACACCAGTCATGACCATCAGCAAAAAGTCTACAAACTATAAATGCTGAAGGGGTTTTAGAGAATTGTGTACATTCTACCTGCTGGTGGGATGTAAAGTGGTAACAGCACTAACGCATACTGAATGGAGCTGCTTGAAAAGGTAAAAATTGAGTTACCATATGATGCGGCAGGGCACCTTTTGGGCCTATAACCTAAGACCACCAAAATCGGAAATACAGAGGCAGGCAAATGTGCACTGCAACAATACTGAAATACCCAAGACATGGAAGCAAAAAATGGTCCATAAACAGGTGAATGGACAAAGAAGAAGTGGTATATGGACAGAATGGAAGAGTAGCCTCGGGAAAAAAATGAACAATGCCGTTTCCAGAACTACAGTTGAGACTAGAAATAGTCATATAAGGGTAAGTTAGTCAAAAGGGTATGACAAATATCCTATGATATCATTTATACATGTTATCCTAAGATTGCTACCAATGAACATATTTCCACAAAAAAAGACACTCACAGACTTATCAAATAAACTAATGGTTAGCCAAAATGAAAGGTGGGAGGATGGGTAAATTAGGACTATGGGGTTAACATACATATACTAATGTATGTTAAATGTATATAAACATATAACATATGAACTATATAAAATATATAATCACCAAACCTTTAAAATATACATTCTGTAATCACATACATGATAACAGGTTCCGAAGATGAACAGATATATGTATGAATCATTGAGCAGATTCTGTACAGCCAATCAAAACACTCTAATCAAATTTACTCCGATAAGAAATAGAAATTAAATTTAAAAAGCAAACATAAGTTAGGAGACATAAACTTCTGGGGGCTTGTCCCAGCACATTCCACTCTAATTTACAACCTTGGAAAACTACCTCCAGGAAGACTCTGTTGCCCTAGTAAGAAGAGTGGAGAACGTAATAATGCTGCCGCCTTGTGGCTGTTTCCCACAACAGCAGCTTTAAACCCAGTGCCAAAGGTTGCTTATTAGTCACAAGGACTCAAGGGCTCTAAATGACACCTGCATTCAAAAAATGCCCTGGGGTAGGGAATAGGCAAAAAAATTCAACACATGAGAAACTTTTCAAGAAGTCAATAAGAGGAGGGAAGTTGTACTCACTCTTTAAAACAAAAGGAAAAGAAAAAAATGACATGCCTAAAGCTCAGTATAAGGAATTATTAGCCACATGCAAATTCAAATTCAAAAAGGTTTCAGGTAACACCAGTCATGACCATCATCAAAAAGTCTACAAACTATAAATGCTGAAGGGGTTTTAGAGGAATGTGTACCTTCTAGCTGCTGGTGGGATGTAAAGAAGTAATACCACTAATGCAAACTGAATGGAGCTGCTTCAAAAGGTAAAAATTGAGTTACCATACGATGCGGCAGGGCACCTTTTGGGCCTATAACCTAAGACCACCAGAATCGGAAAGACAGAGGCAGGCAAATGTGCACTGCAACAATACTGAAATAGCCAAGACATGGAAGCAAAAAAAGGTCCATAAACAGATGAATGGACAAAGACGAAGTGGGATACGTACCAAATGGAATAGTAGCCTCGGGAAAAAAATGAACAATGCCGTTTTCAGGACTACAGTTGAGCCTAGAAATAATCATATAAGGTTAAGTAAGTCAAAAGGGTATGACAAATATCCTAGGACATCATTTATACATGTTATCCTAAGATTGCTACCAATGAACATATTTCCACAGAAAAAGACACTCACAGACTTATCAAATAAACTAATTGCTAGCCAAAATGAAAGGTGGGAGGATGGGTAAATTAGGACTATGGGGTTAAAATACATATACTAATGTATGTTAAATGTATATAAACATATAACATATGAAATATATAAATTATATAATCACCAATACCTTTAAAATATACATTCTGTAATCACATACATGCTAACAGGTTCGAAGATGAACAGACATATGTATGAATCATTGAGCAGATTCTGTACAGCCAGAAAACCACAACACTCTAATCAAATTTACTCCGATAAGAAATAGAAATTAAATTTAAAAAGCAAACATAAGTTAGGAGACATAAACTTCTGGGGGCTTGTCCCAGCATATTGCACTCTAATTTACAAGCTCAGAACACTACCTCCAGGAAGACTCTGTTCTCCTAGTAACAAGACTTGAGAACGCAATAATGCTGCCGCCTTGTGGCTGCTTCCCACAACAGCACTTTAAACCCAGTGCCAATGATTGCTTATATAGTCACAAGGACTGCAGGGCTGTAAATGACACAAGCCCTCAAAATATGCCCTGGGGTAGGGAATTGGCAAGAACATTCAACACATGAGAAATTTCCAAGAAGTCAATAAGAGGAGGGAAGTTGTACTCACTCTTTAAAAAAAAAAGGAAAAGAAAAAAAAGGACATGCCTAAAGCTTAGTATAAGGAATTATTAGCCACATACAAATTCAAATTCAAAAAGGTTTCAGCTCACACCAGTCATTACCATCAGCAAAATGTCTACAAACTATAAATGCTGAAGGGGTTTTAGAGATCTGTGTACCTTCTAGCTGCTGGTGGGATGTAAAGTGGAAACAGCACTAACGCAAACTGAATCGAGCTGCTTGAAAAGGTAAAAATTGAGCTACCAAATGATGCGGCAGGGCACCTTTTGGGCCTATAACCTAAGAACACCAAAATTGGAAAGACAGAGGCAGGCAAATATGCACTGCAACAATACTGAAATAGCCAAGATATGGAAGCAAAAAAAAGGTCCATAAACAGATGAATGGACAAAGAAGAAGTGGTATACGGACAGAATGGAATAGTAGCCTCGGGAGAAAAATGAACAATGCCATTTTCAGGACTAGAGTTGAGCCTAGAAATAATCATATAAGGTTAAGTAAGTCAAAAGGGTATGACAAATATCCTATGACATCATTTATACATGTTATCCTAAGATTGCTACCAATGAACATATTTCCACAGAAAAAGACACTCACAGACTTATCATATAAACTAATGGTTAGCCAAAATGAAAGGTGGGAGGATGGGTAAATTAGGACTATGGGGTTAACATACATATACTAATGTATGTTAAATGTATATAAACATATAACATATAAATGATATGAATTATATATTCACCAATACCTTCAAAATATACATTCTGTAATCACATACATGGTAACAGGATCCGAAGATGAACAGACATATGTATGAATCATTGAGCAGATTCTGTACAGCCAGACAATCAAAACACTCTAATCAAATTTACTCCGATAAGAAATAGAAATTAAATTTAAAAAACAAACATAAGTTAGGAGACATAAACTTTTGGGGGCTTGTCCCAGCACATTGCACTCTAATTTACAAGCTCGGAACACTACCTCCAGGAAGACTGTGTTGTCCTAGTAACAAGACTTGAGAACGTAATAATGCTGCCGCCTTGTGGCTGCTTCCCACAACAGTAGCTTTAAACCCAGTGCCAATGGTTGCTTATATAGTCACAAGGACTGCAGGGCTGTAAAAGACACAGGCCCTCAAAAAATACCCTGGTGTAGGGAATTGGCAAGAAAATTCAACACATGAGAAATTTTCAAGAAGTCAATAAGAGTACGGAAGTTGTACTCACTCTTTAAAAAAAAGGAAAAGAAAAAAAGGACATGCCTAAAGCTCAGCATAAGGAATTATTAGCCACATGCGTATCCAACCTCCAAAAAGGTTTCAGCTCACACCAGTCATGACCATCAGCAAAAAGTCTACAAACTATAAATGCTGAAGGGGTTTTAGAGAACTGTGTACCTTCTAGCTGCTGTTTGGATGTAAAGTGGTAACAGCAGTAACGCAAACTGAATCGAGCTGCTTGAAAAGGTAAACACTGAGCTACCATATGATGCGGCAGGGCACCTTTTGGGCCTATAACCTAAGACCACCGGATTCGGAAAGACAGAGGCAGGCAAATGTGCACTGCAACAATATTGAAATAGCCAAGACATGGAAGCAAAAAAAAGGTCCATAAACAGATGAATGGACAAAGACGAAATGGTATACGTACCAAATGGAATAGTAGCCTCTGGAAAAAAATGAACAATGCCGTTTTCAGGACTAGAGTTGAGCCTAGAAATAATCATATAAGGTTAAGTAAGTCAAAAGGGTATGACAAATATCCTATGATATCATTTATACATGTTATCCTAAGATTGCTACCAATGAACATATTTCCACAGAAAAAGACACTCACAGACTTATCAAATAAACTAATGGTTAGCCAAAATGAAAGGTGGGGGGATGGGTAAATTAGGACTATGGGGTTAACATACATATACTAATATAAGTTAAATGTATATAAACATATAACATATAAATGATATGAATTATATAATCACCAATACCTTCAAAATATACATTCTGTAATCACATACATGGTAACAGGATCCGAAGATGAACAGACATATGTATGAATCATTGAACAGATTCTGTACAGCCAGACAATCAAAACACTCTAATCAAATTTACTCCGATAAAAAATACAAATTAAATTTTAAAAACAAACATAAGTAAGGAGACATAAACTTCTGGGGGCTTGTCCCAGCACATTGCACTCTAATTTAAAAGCTCGGAACACTACCTCCAGGAAGACTCTGTTGTCCTAGTAACAAGACTTGAGAACGTAATAATGCTGCCGCCTTGTGGCTGTCTCCAAAAACAGCACCTTTAAACCCAGTGCCAATGGTTGCTTATATAGTCACAAGGACTGTACGGTTGTAAATGACACAGGCACTCAAAAAATGCCCTGGGGTAGGGAATAGGCAAGAAAATTCAACACATAAGAAACTTTTCAAGAAATCAATAAGAGGAGGGAAGTTGTACTCACTCTTTTTAAAAAAAAGGAAAAGAAAAAATAGGACATGCCTAAAGCTCAGCATAAGGAATTATTAGCCACATGCGTATCCAACCTCCAAAAAGGTTTCAGCTCACACCAGTCATGACCATCAGCAAAATGTCTACAAACTATAAATGCTGAAGGGGTTTTAGAGATCTGTGTACCTTCTAGCTGCTGGTGGGATGTAAAGTGGCAACAGCACTAACGCAAACTGAATGGAGCTGCTTGAAAAGGTAAAAATTGAGCTACCATATGATGCGGCAGGGCACCTTTTGGGCCTATAACCTAAGACCACCAGATTCGGAAAGAGAGAGGCAGGCAAATGTGCATTGCAACAATATTGAAATAGCCAAGACATGGAAGCAAAAAAAAGGTCCATAAACAGATGAATGGAGAAAGACGAAGTGGGATACGTACCAAATGGAATAGTAGCCTCGGGAAAAAAATGAACAATGCCGTTTTCAGGACTACAGTTGAGCCTAGAAATAATCATATAAGGTTAAGTAAGTCAAACGGGTATGACAAATATCCTAGGACATCATTTATACATGTTATCCTAAGATTGCTACCAATGAACATATTTCCACAGAAAAAGACACTCACAGACTTATCAAATAAACTAATGGCTAGCCAAAATGAAAGGTGGGAGGATGGGTAAATTAGGACTATGGGGTTAAAATACATATACTAATGTATGTTAAATGTATATAAACATATAACATATGAAATATATAAATTATATAATCACCAATACCTTTAAAATATACATTCTGTAATCACATACATGCTAACAGGTTCGAAGATGAACAGACATATGGATGAATCATTGAGCAGATTCTGTACAGCCAGAAAACCACAACACTCTAATCAAATTTACTCCGATAAGAAATAGAAATTAAATTTAAAAAACAAACATAAGTTAGGAGACATAAACTTCTGGGGGCTTGTCCCAGCACATTGCACTCTAATTTACAAGCTCGGAACACTACCTCCAGGAAGACTGTGTTGTCCTAGTAACAAGACTTGAGAACGTAATAATGCTGCCGCCTTGTGGCTGCTTCCCACAACAGTAGCTTTAAACCCAGTGCCAATGGTTGCTTATATAGTCACAAGGACTGCAGGGCTGTAAAAGACACAGGCCCTCAAAAAATGCCCTGGGGTATGGAATTGGCAAGAAAATTCAACACATGAGAAATTTTCAAGAAGTCAATAAGAGGAGGGAAGTTGTAGTCACTCTTTAAAAAAAAAGGAAAAGAAAAAAAGGACATGCCTAAAGCTCAGCATAAGGAATTATTAGCCACATGCGTATCCAACCTCCAAAAAGGTTTCAGCTCACACCAGTCATGACCATCAGCAAAAAGTCTACAAACTATAAATGCTGAAGGGGTTTTAGAGAACTGTGTACCTTCTAGCTGCTGGTGGGATGTAAAGTGGTAACAGCAGTAACGCAAACTGAATCGAGCTGCTTGAAAAGGTAAACATTGAGCTACCATATGATGCGGCAGGGCACATTTTGGGCCTATAACCTAAGACAACTGGATTCGGAAAGACAGAGGCAGGCAAATGTGCACTGCAACAATATTGAAATAGCCAAGACATGGAAGCAAAAAAAAGGTCCATAAACAGATGAATGGACAAAGACGAAATGGTACACGTACCAAATGGAATAGAAGCCTCTGGAAAAAAATGAACAATGCCGTTTTCAGGACTAGAGATGAGCCTAGAAATAATCATATAAGGTTAAGTAAGTCAAAAGGGTATGACAAATATCCTATGATATCATTAATACATGTTATCCTAAGATTGCTACCAATGAACATATTTCCACAGAAAAAGACACTCACAGACTTATCAAATAAACTAATGGTTAGCCAAAATGAAAGGTGGGAGGATGGGTAAATTAGGACAATGGGGTTAACATACATATACTAATGTATGTTAAATGTATATAAACATATCACATATAAACTATATGCATTATATCATCACCAATAGCTTCAAAAATATACATTCTGTAATCACGTACATGGTAGCAGGATCCGAAGATGAACAGACATATGTATGAATCATTGAACAGATTCTGTACAGCCAGACAATCAAAACACTCTAAGCAAATTGACTCTGATAAGAAATAGAAATTATATTTAAAAAGCAAACATAAGTTAGGAGACATAAACTTCTGGGGGCTTGTCCCAGCACATTGCACTCTAATTTAAAAGCTCGGAACACTACCTCCAGGAAGACTGTGTTGTCCTAGTAACAAGACTTGAGAACGTAATAATGCTGCTGCCTTGTGGCTGCTTCCCACAACAGTAGCTTTAAACCCAGTGCCAATGGTTGCTTATATAGTCACAAGGACTGCACGGTTGTAAATGACACAGGCACTCAAAAAATGCCCTGGGGTAGGGAATAGGCAAGAAAATTCAACACATAAGAAACTTTTCAAGAAATCAATAAGAGGAGGGAAGTTGTACTCACTCATTTTAAAAAAAAGGAAAAGAAAAAATAGGACATGCCTAAAGCTCAGCATAAGGAATTATTAGCCACATGCGTATCCAACCTCCAAAAAGGTTTCAGCTCACACCAGTCATGACCATCAGCAAAAAGTCTACAAACTATAAATGCTGAAGGGGTTTTAGAGAAGTGTGTACCTTCTAGCTGCTGGTGGGATATAAAGTCGTAACAGCACTAATGCAAACTGAATCGAGCTGCTTGAAAACGTAAAAATTGAGCTACCATATGATGCGGCAGGGCACCTTTTGGGCCTATAACCTAAGACCACCAGAATCGGAAAGACAGAGGCAGGCAAATGTGCACTGCAACAATACTGAAATAGCAAAGACATGGAAGCAAAAAAAAAGGTCCATAAACAGATGAATGGACAAAGACGAAGTGGGATACGTACCAAATGGAATAGTAGCCTCGGGAAAAAAATGAACAATGCCGTTTTCAGGACTACAGTTGAGCCTAGAAATAATCATATAAGGTTAAGTAAGTCAAAAGGGTATGACAAATATCCTATGACATCATTTATACATGTTATCCTAAGATTGCTACCAATGAACATATTTCCACAGAAAAAGACACTCACAGACTTATCAAATAAACTAATGGCTAGCCAAAATGAAAGGTGGGAGGATGGGTAAATTAGGACAATGGGGTTAAAATACATATACTAATGTATGTTAAATGTATATAAACATATAACATATGAAATATATAAATAATATAATCACCAATACCTTTAAAATATACATTCTGTAATCACATACATGCTAACAGGTTCGAAGATGAACAGACATATGTATGAATCATTGAGCAGATTCTGTACAGCCAGAAAACCACAACACTCTAATCAAATTTACTCCGATAAGAAATAGAAATTAAATTTAAAAAACAAACATAAGTTAGGAGACATAAACTTCTGGGGGCTTGTCCCAGCACATTGCACTCTAATTTACAAGCTCGGAACACTACCTCCAGGAAGACTGTGTTGTCCTAGTAACAAGACTTGAGAACGTAATAATGCTGCCGCCTTTTGGCTGCTTCCCACAACAGTAGCTTTAAACCCAGTGCCAATGGTTGCTTATATAGTCACAAGGACTGCAGGGCTGTAAAAGACACAGGCCCTCAAAAAATGCCCTGGGGTATGGAATTGGCAAGAAAATTCAACACATGAGTAACTTTTCAAGAAGTCAATAAGAGGAGGGAAGTTGTACTCACTCTTTAAAAAAAAAGGAAAAGAAAAAAAAAGGACATGCCTAAAGCTCAGTATAAGGAATTATTAGCCACATGCAAATTCAAATTCAAAAAGGTTTCAGGTGACACGAGTCATGACCATCAGCAAAAAGTCTACAAACTATAAATGCTGAAGGGGTTTTAGAGAATTGTGTACATTCTACCTGCTGGTGGGATGTAAAGTGGTAACAGCACTAACGCATACTGAATGGAGCTGCTTGAAAAGGTAAAAATTGAGTTACCATATGATGCGGCAGGGCACCTTTTGGGCCTATAACCTAAGACCACCAAAATCGGAAATACAGAGGCAGGCAAATGTGCACTGCAACAATACTGAAATACCCAAGACATGGAAGCAAAAAATGGTCCATAAACAGGTGAATGGACAAAGAAGAAGTGGTATATGGACAGAATGGAAGAGTAGCCTCGGGAAAAAAATGAACAATGCCGTTTTCAGAACTACAGTTGAGACTAGAAATAGTCATATAAGGGTAAGTTAGTCAAAAGGGTATGACAAATATCCTATGATATCATTTATACATGTTATCCTAAGATTGCTACCAATGAACATATTTCCACAAAAAAAGACACTCACAGACTTATCAAATAAACTAATGGTTAGCCAAAATGAAAGGTGGGAGGATGGGTAAATTAGGACTATGGGGTTAACATACATATACTAATGTATGTTAAATGTATATAAACATATAACATGAACTATATAAAATATATAATCACCAAACCTTTAAAATATACATTCTGTAATCACATACATGATAACAGGTTCCGAAGATGAACAGATATATGTATGAATCATTGAGCAGATTCTGTACAGCCAATCAAAACACTCTAATCAAATTTACTCCGATAAGAAATAGAAATTAAATTTAAAAAGCAAACATAAGTTAGGAGACATAAACTTCTGGGGGCTTGTCCCAGCACATTCCACTCTAATTTACAACCTTGGAAAACTACCTCCAGGAAGACTCTGTTGCCCTAGTAAGAAGAGTGGAGAACGTAATAATGCTGCCGCCTTGTGGCTGTTTCCCACAACAGCAGCTTTAAACCCAGTGCCAAAGGTTGCTTATTAGTCACAAGGACTCAAGGGCTCTAAATGACACCTGCATTCAAAAAATGCCCTGGGGTAGGGAATAGGCAAAAAAATTCAACACATGAGAAACTTTTCAAGAAGTCAATAAGAGGAGGGAAGTTGTACTCACTCTTTAAAACAAAAGGAAAAGAAAAAAATGACATGCCTAAAGCTCAGTATAAGGAATTATTAGCCACATGCAAATTCAAATTCAAAAAGGTTTCAGGTAACACCAGTCATGACCATCATCAAAAAGTCTACAAACTATAAATGCTGAAGGGGTTTTAGAGGAATGTGTACCTTCTAGCTGCTGGTGGGATGTAAAGAAGTAATACCACTAATGCAAACTGAATGGAGCTGCTTCAAAAGGTAAAAATTGAGTTACCATACGATGCGGCAGGGCACCTTTTGGGCCTATAACCTAAGACTACCAGAATCGGAAAGACAGAGGCAGGCAAATGTGCACTGCAACAATACTGAAATAGCCAAGACATGGAAGCAAAAAAAGGTCCATAAACAGATGAATGGACAAAGACGAAGTGGGATACGTACCAAATGGAATAGTAGCCTCGGGAAAAAAATGAACAATGCCGTTTTCAGGACTACAGTTGAGCCTAGAAATAATCATATAAGGTTAAGTAAGTCAAAAGGGTATGACAAATATCCTAGGACATCATTTATACATGTTATCCTAAGATTGCTACCAATGAACATATTTCCACAGAAAAAGACACTCACAGACTTATCAAATAAACTAACTGCTAGCCAAAATGAAAGGTGGGAGGATGGGTAAATTAGGACTATGGGGTTAAAATACATATACTAATGTATGTTAAATGTATATAAACATATAACATATGAAATATATAAATTATATAATCACCAATACCTTTAAAATATACATTCTGTAATCACATACATGCTAACAGGTTCGAAGATGAACAGACATATGTATGAATCATTGAGCAGATTCTGTACAGCCAGAAAACCACAACACTCTAATCAAATTTACTCCGATAAGAAATAGAAATTAAATTTAAAAAGCAAACATAAGTTAGGAGACATAAACTTCTGGGGGCTTGTCCCAGCATATTGCACTCTAATTTACAAGCTCAGAACACTACCTCCAGGAAGACTCTGTTCTCCTAGTAACAAGACTTGAGAACGCAATAATGCTGCCGCCTTGTGGCTGCTTCCCACAACAGCACTTTAAACCCAGTGCCAATGATTGCTTATATAGTCACAAGGACTGCAGGGCTGTAAATGACACAAGCCCTCAAAATATGCCCTGGGGTAGGGAATTGGCAAGAACATTCAACACATGAGAAATTTCCAAGAAGTCAATAAGAGGAGGGAAGTTGTACTCACTCTTTAAAAAAAAAAGGAAAAGAAAAAAAAGGACATGCCTAAAGCTTAGTATAAGGAATTATTAGCCACATACAAATTCAAATTCAAAAAGGTTTCAGCTCACACCAGTCATTACCATCAGCAAAATGTCTACAAACTATAAATGCTGAAGGGGTTTTAGAGATCTGTGTACCTTCTAGCTGCTGGTGGGATGTAAAGTGGAAACAGCACTAACGCAAACTGAATCGAGCTGCTTGAAAAGGTAAAAATTGAGCTACCAAATGATGCGGCAGGGCACCTTTTGGGCCTATAACCTAAGAACACCAAAATTGGAAAGACAGAGGCAGGCAAATATGCACTGCAACAATACTGAAATAGCCAAGATATGGAAGCAAAAAAAAGGTCCATAAACAGATGAATGGACAAAGAAGAAGTGGTATACGGACAGAATGGAATAGTAGCCTCGGGAGAAAAATGAACAATGCCATTTTCAGGACTAGAGTTGAGCCTAGAAATAATCATATAAGGTTAAGTAAGTCAAAAGGGTATGACAAATATCCTATGACATCATTTATACATGTTATCCTAAGATTGCTACCAATGAACATATTTCCACAGAAAAAGACACTCACAGACTTATCATATAAACTAATGGTTAGCCAAAATGAAAGGTGGGAGGATGGGTAAATTAGGACTATGGGGTTAACATACATATACTAATGTATGTTAAATGTATATAAACATATAACATATAAATGATATGAATTATATATTCACCAATACCTTCAAAATATACATTCTGTAATCACATACATGGTAACAGGATCCGAAGATGAACAGACATATGTATGAATCATTGAGCAGATTCTGTACAGCCAGACAATCAAAACACTCTAATCAAATTTACTCCGATAAGAAATAGAAATTAAATTTAAAAAACAAACATAAGTTAGGAGACATAAACTTTTGGGGGCTTGTCCCAGCACATTGCACTCTAATTTACAAGCTCGGAACACTACCTCCAGGAAGACTGTGTTGTCCTAGTAACAAGACTTGAGAACGTAATAATGCTGCCGCCTTGTGGCTGCTTCCCACAACAGTAGCTTTAAACCCAGTGCCAATGGTTGCTTATATAGTCACAAGGACTGCAGGGCTGTAAAAGACACAGGCCCTCAAAAAATACCCTGGTGTAGGGAATTGGCAAGAAAATTCAACACATGAGAAATTTTCAAGAAGTCAATAAGAGTACGGAAGTTGTACTCACTCTTTAAAAAAAAGGAAAAGAAAAAAAGGACATGCCTAAAGCTCAGCATAAGGAATTATTAGCCACATGCGTATCCAACCTCCAAAAAGGTTTCAGCTCACACCAGTCATGACCATCAGCAAAAAGTCTACAAACTATAAATGCTGAAGGGGTTTTAGAGAACTGTGTACCTTCTAGCTGCTGTTTGGATGTAAAGTGGTAACAGCAGTAACGCAAACTGAATCGAGCTGCTTGAAAAGGTAAACACTGAGCTACCATATGATGCGGCAGGGCACCTTTTGGGCCTATAACCTAAGACCACCGGATTCGGAAAGACAGAGGCAGGCAAATGTGCACTGCAACAATATTGAAATAGCCAAGACATGGAAGCAAAAAAAAGGTCCATAAACAGATGAATGGACAAAGACGAAATGGTATACGTACCAAATGGAATAGTAGCCTCTGGAAAAAAATGAACAATGCCGTTTTCAGGACTAGAGTTGAGCCTAGAAATAATCATATAAGGTTAAGTAAGTCAAAAGGGTATGACAAATATCCTATGATATCATTTATACATGTTATCCTAAGATTGCTACCAATGAACATATTTCCACAGAAAAAGACACTCACAGACTTATCAAATAAACTAATGGTTAGCCAAAATGAAAGGTGGGGGGATGGGTAAATTAGGACTATGGGGTTAACATACATATACTAATATAAGTTAAATGTATATAAACATATAACATATAAATGATATGAATTATATAATCACCAATACCTTCAAAATATACATTCTGTAATCACATACATGGTAACAGGATCCGAAGATGAACAGACATATGTATGAATCATTGAACAGATTCTGTACAGCCAGACAATCAAAACACTCTAATCAAATTTACTCCGATAAAAAATACAAATTAAATTTAAAAAACAAACATAAGTAAGGAGACATAAACTTCTGGGGGCTTGTCCCAGCACATTGCACTCTAATTTAAAAGCTCGGAACACTACCTCCAGGAAGACTCTGTTGTCCTAGTAACAAGACTTGAGAACGTAATAATGCTGCCGCCTTGTGGCTGTCTCCAAAAACAGCACCTTTAAACCCAGTGCCAATGGTTGCTTATATAGTCACAAGGACTGTACGGTTGTAAATGACACAGGCACTCAAAAAATGCCCTGGGGTAGGGAATAGGCAAGAAAATTCAACACATAAGAAACTTTTCAAGAAATCAATAAGAGGAGGGAAGTTGTACTCACTCTTTTTAAAAAAAAGGAAAAGAAAAAATAGGACATGCCTAAAGCTCAGCATAAGGAATTATTAGCCACATGCGTATCCAACCTCCAAAAAGGTTTCAGCTCACACCAGTCATGACCATCAGCAAAATGTCTACAAACTATAAATGCTGAAGGGGTTTTAGAGATCTGTGTACCTTCTAGCTGCTGGTGGGATGTAAAGTGGCAACAGCACTAACGCAAACTGAATGGAGCTGCTTGAAAAGGTAAAAATTGAGCTACCATATGATGCGGCAGGGCACCTTTTGGGCCTATAACCTAAGACCACCAGATTCGGAAAGAGAGAGGCAGGCAAATGTGCATTGCAACAATATTGAAATAGCCAAGACATGGAAGCAAAAAAAAGGTCCATAAACAGATGAATGGAGAAAGACGAAGTGGGATACGTACCAAATGGAATAGTAGCCTCGGGAAAAAAATGAACAATGCCGTTTTCAGGACTACAGTTGAGCCTAGAAATAATCATATAAGGTTAAGTAAGTCAAACGGGTATGACAAATATCCTAGGACATCATTTATACATGTTATCCTAAGATTGCTACCAATGAACATATTTCCACAGAAAAAGACACTCACAGACTTATCAAATAAACTAATGGCTAGCCAAAATGAAAGGTGGGAGGATGGGTAAATTAGGACTATGGGGTTAAAATACATATACTAATGTATGTTAAATGTATATAAACATATAACATATGAAATATATAAATTATATAATCACCAATACCTTTAAAATATACATTCTGTAATCACATACATGCTAACAGGTTCGAAGATGAACAGACATATGTATGAATCATTGAGCAGATTCTGTACAGCCAGAAAACCACAACACTCTAATCAAATTTACTCCGATAAGAAATAGAAATTAAATTTAAAAAACAAACATAAGTTAGGAGACATAAACTTCTGGGGGCTTGTCCCAGCACATTGCACTCTAATTTACAAGCTCGGAACACTACCTCCAGGAAGACTGTGTTGTCCTAGTAAGAAGACTTGAGAACGTAATAATGCTGCCGCCTTGTGGCTGCTTCCCACAACAGTAGCTTTAAACCCAGTGCCAATGGTTGCTTATATAGTCACAAGGACTGCAGGGCTGTAAAAGACACAGGCCCTCAAAAAATGCCCTGGGGTATGGAATTGGCAAGAAAATTCAACACATGAGAAATTTTCAAGAAGTCAATAAGAGGAGGGAAGTTGTAGTCACTCTTTAAAAAAAAAGGAAAAGAAAAAAAGGACATGCCTAAAGCTCAGCATAAGGAATTATTAGCCACATGCGTATCCAACCTCCAAAAAGGTTTCAGCTCACACCAGTCATGACCATCAGCAAAAAGTCTACAAACTATAAATGCTGAAGGGGTTTTAGAGAACTGTGTACCTTCTAGCTGCTGGTGGGATGTAAAGTGGTAACAGCAGTAACGCAAACTGAATCGAGCTGCTTGAAAAGGTAAACATTGAGCTACCATATGATGCGGCAGGGCACATTTTGGGCCTATAACCTAAGACAACTGGATTCGGAAAGACAGAGGCAGGCAAATGTGCACTGCAACAATATTGAAATAGCCAAGACATGGAAGCAAAAAAAAGGTCCATAAACAGATGAATGGACAAAGACGAAATGGTACACGTACCAAATGGAATAGAAGCCTCTGGAAAAAAATGAACAATGCCGTTTTCAGGACTAGAGATGAGCCTAGAAATAATCATATAAGGTTAAGTAAGTCAAAAGGGTATGACAAATATCCTATGATATCATTAATACATGTTATCCTAAGATTGCTACCAATGAACATATTTCCACAGAAAAAGACACTCACAGACTTATCAAATAAACTAATGGTTAGCCAAAATGAAAGGTGGGAGGATGGGTAAATTAGGACAATGGGGTTAACATACATATACTAATGTATGTTAAATGTATATAAACATATCACATATAAACTATATGCATTATATCATCACCAATAGCTTCAAAAATATACATTCTGTAATCACGTACATGGTAGCAGGATCCGAAGATGAACAGACATATGTATGAATCATTGAACAGATTCTGTACAGCCAGACAATCAAAACACTCTAAGCAAATTGACTCTGATAAGAAATAGAAATTATATTTAAAAAGCAAACATAAGTTAGGAGACATAAACTTCTGGGGGCTTGTCCCAGCACATTGCACTCTAATTTAAAAGCTCGGAACACTACCTCCAGGAAGACTCTGTTGTCCTAGTAACAAGACTTGAGAACGTAATAATGCTGCTGCCTTGTGGCTGCTTCCCACAACAGTAGCTTTAAACCCAGTGCCAATGGTTGCTTATATAGTCACAAGGACTGCACGGTTGTAAATGACACAGGCACTCAAAAAATGCCCTGGGGTAGGGAATAGGCAAGAAAATTCAACACATAAGAAACTTTTCAAGAAATCAATAAGAGGAGGGAAGTTGTACTCACTCATTTTAAAAAAAAGGAAAAGAAAAAATAGGACATGCCTAAAGCTCAGCATAAGGAATTATTAGCCACATGCGTATCCAACCTCCAAAAAGGTTTCAGCTCACACCAGTCATGACCATCAGCAAAAAGTCTACAAACTATAAATGCTGAAGGGGTTTTAGAGAAGTGTGTACCTTCTAGCTGCTGGTGGGATATAAAGTCGTAACAGCACTAATGCAAACTGAATCGAGCTGCTTGAAAACGTAAAAATTGAGCTACCATATGATGCGGCAGGGCACCTTTTGGGCCTATAACCTAAGACCACCAGAATCGGAAAGACAGAGGCAGGCAAATGTGCACTGCAACAATACTGAAATAGCAAAGACATGGAAGCAAAAAAAAAGGTCCATAAACAGATGAATGGACAAAGACGAAGTGGGATACGTACCAAATGGAATAGTAGCCTCGGGAAAAAAATGAACAATGCCGTTTTCAGGACTACAGTTGAGCCTAGAAATAATCATATAAGGTTAAGTAAGTCAAAAGGGTATGACAAATATCCTAGGACATCATTTATACATGTTATCCTAAGATTGCTACCAATGAACATATTTCCACAGAAAAAGACACTCACAGACTTATCAAATAAACTAATGGCTAGCCAAAATGAAAGGTGGGAGGATGGGTAAATTAGGACAATGGGGTTAAAATACATATACTAATGTATGTTAAATGTATATAAACATATAACATATGAAATATATAAATAATATAATCACCAATACCTTTAAAATATACATTCTGTAATCACATACATGCTAACAGGTTCGAAGATGAACAGACATATGTATGAATCATTGAGCAGATTCTGTACAGCCAGAAAACCACAACACTCTAATCAAATTTACTCCGATAAGAAATAGAAATTAAATTTAAAAAACAAACATAAGTTAGGAGACATAAACTTCTGGGGGCTTGTCCCAGCACATTGCACTCTAATTTACAAGCTCGGAACACTACCTCCAGGAAGACTGTGTTGTCCTAGTAACAAGACTTGAGAACGTAATAATGCTGCCGCCTTTTGGCTGCTTCCCACAACAGTAGCTTTAAACCCAGTGCCAATGGTTGCTTATATAGTCACAAGGACTGCAGGGCTGTAAAAGACACAGGCCCTCAAAAAATGCCCTGGGGTATGGAATTGGCAAGAAAATTCAACACATGAGTAACTTTTCAAGAAGTCAATAAGAGGAGGGAAGTTGTACTCACTCTTTAAAAAAAAAGGAAAAGAAAAAAAAAGGACATGCCTAAAGCTCAGTATAAGGAATTATTAGCCACATGCAAATTCAAATTCAAAAAGGTTTCAGGTGACACCAGTCATGACCATCAGCAAAAAGTCTACAAACTATAAATGCTGAAGGGGTTTTAGAGAATTGTGTACATTCTACCTGCTGGTGGGATGTAAAGTGGTAACAGCACTAACGCATACTGAATGGAGCTGCTTGAAAAGGTAAAAATTGAGTTACCATATGATGCGGCAGGGCACCTTTTGGGCCTATAACCTAAGACCACCAAAATCGGAAATACAGAGGCAGGCAAATGTGCACTGCAACAATACTGAAATACCCAAGACATGGAAGCAAAAAATGGTCCATAAACAGGTGAATGGACAAAGAAGAAGTGGTATATGGACAGAATGGAAGAGTAGCCTCGGGAAAAAAATGAACAATGCCGTTTTCAGAACTACAGTTGAGACTAGAAATAGTCATATAAGGGTAAGTTAGTCAAAAGGGTATGACAAATATCCTATGATATCATTTATACATGTTATCCTAAGATTGCTACCAATGAACATATTTCCACAAAAAAAGACACTCACAGACTTATCAAATAAACTAATGGTTAGCCAAAATGAAAGGTGGGAGGATGGGTAAATTAGGACTATGGGGTTAACATACATATACTAATGTATGTTAAATGTATATAAACATATAACATATGAACTATATAAAATATATAATCACCAAACCTTTAAAATATACATTCTGTAATCACATACATGATAACAGGTTCCGAAGATGAACAGATATATGTATGAATCATTGAGCAGATTCTGTACAGCCAATCAAAACACTCTAATCAAATTTACTCCGATAAGAAATAGAAATTAAATTTAAAAAGCAAACATAAGTTAGGAGACATAAACTTCTGGGGGCTTGTCCCAGCACATTCCACTCTAATTTACAACCTTGGAAAACTACCTCCAGGAAGACTCTGTTGCCCTAGTAAGAAGAGTGGAGAACGTAATAATGCTGCCGCCTTGTGGCTGTTTCCCACAACAGCAGCTTTAAACCCAGTGCCAAAGGTTGCTTATTAGTCACAAGGACTCAAGGGCTCTAAATGACACCTGCATTCAAAAAATGCCCTGGGGTAGGGAATAGGCAAAAAAATTCAACACATGAGAAACTTTTCAAGAAGTCAATAAGAGGAGGGAAGTTGTACTCACTCTTTAAAACAAAAGGAAAAGAAAAAAATGACATGCCTAAAGCTCAGTATAAGGAATTATTAGCCACATGCAAATTCAAATTCAAAAAGGTTTCAGGTAACACCAGTCATGACCATCATCAAAAAGTCTACAAACTATAAATGCTGAAGGGGTTTTAGAGGAATGTGTACCTTCTAGCTGCTGGTGGGATGTAAAGAAGTAATACCACTAATGCAAACTGAATGGAGCTGCTTCAAAAGGTAAAAATTGAGTTACCATACGATGCGGCAGGGCACCTTTTGGGCCTATAACCTAAGACCACCAGAATCGGAAAGACAGAGGCAGGCAAATGTGCACTGCAACAATACTGAAATAGCCAAGACATGGAAGCAAAAAAAGGTCCATAAACAGATGAATGGACAAAGACGAAGTGGGATACGTACCAAATGGAATAGTAGCCTCGGGAAAAAAATGAACAATGCCGTTTTCAGGACTACAGTTGAGCCTAGAAATAATCATATAAGGTTAAGTAAGTCAAAAGGGTATGACAAATATCCTAGGACATCATTTATACATGTTATCCTAAGATTGCTACCAATGAACATATTTCCACAGAAAAAGACACTCACAGACTTATCAAATAAACTAATTGCTAGCCAAAATGAAAGGTGGGAGGATGGGTAAATTAGGACTATGGGGTTAAAATACATATACTAATGTATGTTAAATGTATATAAACATATAACATATGAAATATATAAATTATATAATCACCAATACCTTTAAAATATACATTCTGTAATCACATACATGCTAACAGGTTCGAAGATGAACAGACATATGTATGAATCATTGAGCAGATTCTGTACAGCCAGAAAACCACAACACTCTAATCAAATTTACTCCGATAAGAAATAGAAATTAAATTTAAAAAGCAAACATAAGTTAGGAGACATAAACTTCTGGGGGCTTGTCCCAGCATATTGCACTCTAATTTACAAGCTCAGAACACTACCTCCAGGAAGACTCTGTTCTCCTAGTAACAAGACTTGAGAACGCAATAATGCTGCCGCCTTGTGGCTGCTTCCCACAACAGCACTTTAAACCCAGTGCCAATGATTGCTTATATAGTCACAAGGACTGCAGGGCTGTAAATGACACAAGCCCTCAAAATATGCCCTGGGGTAGGGAATTGGCAAGAACATTCAACACATGAGAAATTTCCAAGAAGTCAATAAGAGGAGGGAAGTTGTACTCACTCTTTAAAAAAAAAAGGAAAAGAAAAAAAAGGACATGCCTAAAGCTTAGTATAAGGAATTATTAGCCACATACAAATTCAAATTCAAAAAGGTTTCAGCTCACACCAGTCATTACCATCAGCAAAATGTCTACAAACTATAAATGCTGAAGGGGTTTTAGAGATCTGTGTACCTTCTAGCTGCTGGTGGGATGTAAAGTGGAAACAGCACTAACGCAAACTGAATCGAGCTGCTTGAAAAGGTAAACATTGAGCTACCAAATGATGCGGCAGGGCACCTTTTGGGCCTATAACCTAAGAACACCAAAATTGGAAAGACAGAGGCAGGCAAATATGCACTGCAACAATACTGAAATAGCCAAGATATGGAAGCAAAAAAAAGGTCCATAAACAGATGAATGGACAAAGAAGAAGTGGTATACGGATAGAATGGAATAGTAGCCTCGGGAGAAAAATGAACAATGCCATTTTCAGGACTAGAGTTGAGCCTAGAAATAATCATATAAGGTTAAGTAAGTCAAAAGGGTATGACAAATATCCTATGATATCATTAATACATGTTATCCTAAGATTGCTACCAATGAACATATTTCCACAGAAAAAGACACTCACAGACTTATCAAATAAACTAATGGTTAGCCAAAATGAAAGGTGGGAGGATGGGTAAATTAGGACAATGGGGTTAACATACATATACTAATGTATGTTAAATGTATATAAACATATCACATATAAACTATATGCATTATATCATCACCAATAGCTTCAAAAATATACATTCTGTAATCACGTACATGGTAGCAGGATCCGAAGATGAACAGACATATGTATGAATCATTGAGCAGATTCTGTACAGCCAGACAATCAAAACACTCTAAGCAAACTGACTCTGATAAGAAATAGAAATTAAATTTAAAAAGCAAACATAAGTTAGGAGACATAAACTTCTGGGGGCTTGTCCCAGCACATTCCACTCTAATTTACAACCTTGGAAAACTACCTCCAGGAAGACTCTGTTGCCCTAGTAACAAGAGTTGAGAACGTAATAATGCTGCCACCTTGTGGCTGTTTCCCACAACAGCAGCTTTAAACCCAGTGCCAAAGGTTGCTTAATAGTCACAAGGACTGCAGGGCTCTAAATGACACCGGCCCTCAAAGAATGCCCTGGAGTAGGGAATAGGCAAAAAAATTCAACACATGAGTAAATTTTCAAGAAGTCAATAAGAGGAGGGAAGTTGTACTCACTCTTTAAAAAAAAAAGGAAAAGAATAAAAAAGGACATGCCTAAAGCTCAGTATAAGGAATTATTAGCCACATGCAAATTCAAATTCAAAAAGGTTTCAGGTGACACCAGTCATGACCATCAGCAAAAAGTCTACAAACTATAAATGCTGAAGGGGTTTTAGAGCATTGTGTACCTTCTAGCTGCTGGTGGGATGTAAAGTGGAAACAGCACTAACGCAAAATGAATCGAGCTGCTTGAAAAGGTAAAAATTGAGCTACCAAATGATGGGGCAGGGCACCTTTTGGGCCTATAACCTAAGACCACCAAAATTGGAAAGACAGAGGCAGGCAAATATGCACTGCAACAATACTGAAATAGCCAAGATATGGAAGCAAAAAAAAGGTCCATAAACAGATGAATGGACAAAGAAGAAGTGGTATACGGACAGAATGGAATAGTAGCCTCGGGAGAAAAATGAACAATGCTGTTTTCAAGACTACAGTTGAGCCTAGAAAAAATCATATAAGGTTAAGTAAGTCAAAAGGGTATGACAAATATCCTATGATATCATTTATACAAGTTTTCTTAAGATTGCTACCAATGAACATATTTCCACAGAAAAAGACACTCACAGACTTATCAAATAAACTAATGGTTAGCCAAAATGAAAGGTGGGGGGATGGGTAAGTTAGGACTATGGGGTTAACATACATATACTAATGTAAGTTAAATGTATATAAACATATAACATATAAACGATATGAATTATATAATCACCAATACCTTCAAAATATATATTCTGTGATCACATACATGGTAACAGGATCCGAAGATGAACAGACATATGTATGAATCATTGAACAGATTCTGTACAGCCAGACAATCAAAACACTCTAATCAAATTTACTCCGATAAAAAATACAAATTAAATTTAAAAAACAAACATAAGTAAGGAGACATAAACTTCTGGGGGCTTGTCCCAGCACATTGCACTCTAATTTAAAAGCTCGGAACACTACCTCCAGGAAGACTGTGTTGTCCTAGTAACAAGACTTGAGAACGTAATAATGCTGCTGCCTTGTGGCTGCTTCCCACAACAGTAGCTTTAAACCCAGTGCCAATGGTTGCTTATATAGTCACAAGGACTGCAGGGCTGTAAAAGACACAGGCCCTCAAAAAATGCCCTGGGGTATGGAATTGGCAAGAAAATTCAACACATGAGAAATTTTCAAGAAGTCAATAAGAGGAGGGAAGTTGTAGTCACTCTTTAAAAAAAAAGGAAAAGAAAAAAAGGACATGCCTAAAGCTCAGCATAAGGAATTATTAGCCACATGCGTATCCAACCTCCAAAAAGGTTTCAGCTCACACCAGTCATGACCATCAGCAAAAAGTCTACAAACTATAAATGCTGAAGGGGTTTTAGAGAACTGTGTACCTTCTAGCTGCTGGTGGGATGTAAAGTGGTAACAGCAGTAACGCAAACTGAATCGAGCTGCTTGAAAAGGTAAACATTGAGCTACCATATGATGCGGCAGGGCACATTTTGGGCCTATAACCTAAGACAACTGGATTCGGAAAGACAGAGGCAGGCAAATGTGCACTGCAACAATATTGAAATAGCCAAGACATGGAAGCAAAAAAAAGGTCCATAAACAGATGAATGGACAAAGACGAAATGGTACACGTACCAAATGGAATAGAAGCCTCTGGAAAAAAATGAACAATGCCGTTTTCAGGACTAGAGATGAGCCTAGAAATAATCATATAAGGTTAAGTAAGTCAAAAGGGTATGACAAATATCCTATGATATCATTAATACATGTTATCCTAAGATTGCTACCAATGAACATATTTCCACAGAAAAAGACACTCACAGACTTATCAAATAAACTAATGGTTAGCCAAAATGAAAGGTGGGAGGATGGGTAAATTAGGACAATGGGGTTAACATACATATACTAATGTATGTTAAATGTATATAAACATATCACATATAAACTATATGCATTATATCATCACCAATAGCTTCAAAAATATACATTCTGTAATCACGTACATGGTAGCAGGATCCGAAGATGAACAGACATATGTATGAATCATTGAACAGATTCTGTA
This sequence comes from Balaenoptera physalus, assembly GCF_965194825.1. Lineage (NCBI taxonomy): Eukaryota > Metazoa > Chordata > Mammalia > Artiodactyla > Balaenopteridae > Balaenoptera > Balaenoptera physalus. The sequence continues at coordinate 50,523 of NW_028125289.1, forward strand.
CAGCCAGACAATCAAAACACTCTAAGCAAATTGACTCTGATAAGAAATAGAAATTATATTTAAAAAGCAAACATAAGTTAGGAGACATAAACTTCTGGGGGCTTGTCCCAGCACATTGCACTCTAATTTAAAAGCTCGGAACACTACCTCCAGGAAGACTCTGTTGTCCTAGTAACAAGACTTGAGAACGTAATAATGCTGCCGCCTTGTGGCTGTCTCCAAAAACAGCACCTTTAAACCCAGTGCCAATGGTTGCTTATATAGTCACAAGGACTGCACGGTTGTAAATGACACAGGCACTCAAAAAATGCCCTGGGGTAGGGAATAGGCAAGAAAATTCAACACATAAGAAACTTTTCAAGAAATCAATAAGAGGAGGGAAGTTGTACTCACTCATTTTAAAAAAAAGGAAAAGAAAAAATAGGACATGCCTAAAGCTCAGCATAAGGAATTATTAGCCACATGCGTATCCAACCTCCAAAAAGGTTTCAGCTCACACCAGTCATGACCATCAGCAAAAAGTCTACAAACTATAAATGCTGAAGGGGTTTTAGAGAAGTGTGTACCTTCTAGCTGCTGGTGGGATATAAAGTCGTAACAGCACTAATGCAAACTGAATCGAGCTGCTTGAAAACGTAAAAATTGAGCTACCATATGATGCGGCAGGGCACCTTTTGGGCCTATAACCTAAGACCACCAGAATCGGAAAGACAGAGGCAGGCAAATGTGCACTGCAACAATACTGAAATAGCAAAGACATGGAAGCAAAAAAAAAGGTCCATAAACAGATGAATGGACAAAGACGAAGTGGGATACGTACCAAATGGAATAGTAGCCTCGGGAAAAAAATGAACAATGCCGTTTTCAGGACTACAGTTGAGCCTAGAAATAATCATATAAGGTTAAGTAAGTCAAAAGGGTATGACAAATATCCTAGGACATCATTTATACATGTTATCCTAAGATTGCTACCAATGAACATATTTCCACAGAAAAAGACACTCACAGACTTATCAAATAAACTAATGGCTAGCCAAAATGAAAGGTGGGAGGATGGGTAAATTAGGACAATGGGGTTAAAATACATATACTAATGTATGTTAAATGTATATAAACATATAACATATGAAATATATAAATTATATAATCACCAATACCTTTAAAATATACATTCTGTAATCACATACATGCTAACAGGTTCGAAGATGAACAGACATATGTATGAATCATTGAGCAGATTCTGTACAGCCAGAAAACCACAACACTCTAATCAAATTTACTCCGATAAGAAATAGAAATTAAATTTAAAAAACAAACATAAGTTAGGAGACATAAACTTCTGGGGGCTTGTCCCAGCACATTGCACTCTAATTTACAAGCTCGGAACACTACCTCCAGGAAGACTGTGTTGTCCTAGTAACAAGACTTGAGAACGTAATAATGCTGCCGCCTTGTGGCTGCTTCCCACAACAGTAGCTTTAAACCCAGTGCCAATGGTTGCTTATATAGTCACAAGGACTGCAGGGCTGTAAAAGACACAGGCCCTCAAAAAATGCCCTGGGGTATGGAATTGGCAAGAAAATTCAACACATGAGAAATTTTCAAGAAGTCAATAAGAGGAGGGAAGTTGTAGTCACTCTTTAAAAAAAAAGGAAAAGAAAAAAAGGACATGCCTAAAGCTCAGCATAAGGAATTATTAGCCACATGCGTATCCAACCTCCAAAAAGGTTTCAGCTCACACCAGTCATGACCATCAGCAAAAAGTCTACAAACTATAAATGCTGAAGGGGTTTTAGAGAACTGTGTACCTTCTAGCTGCTGGTGGGATGTAAAGTGGTAACAGCAGTAACGCAAACTGAATCGAGCTGCTTGAAAAGGTAAACATTGAGCTACCATATGATGCGGCAGGGCACATTTTGGGCCTATAACCTAAGACAACTGGATTCGGAAAGACAGAGGCAGGCAAATGTGCACTGCAACAATATTGAAATAGCCAAGACATGGAAGCAAAAAAAAGGTCCATAAACAGATGAATGGACAAAGACGAAATGGTACACGTACCAAATGGAATAGAAGCCTCTGGAAAAAAATGAACAATGCCGTTTTCAGGACTAGAGATGAGCCTAGAAATAATCATATAAGGTTAAGTAAGTCAAAAGGGTATGACAAATATCCTATGATATCATTAATACATGTTATCCTAAGATTGCTACCAATGAACATATTTCCACAGAAAAAGACACTCACAGACTTATCAAATAAACTAATGGTTAGCCAAAATGAAAGGTGGGAGGATGGGTAAATTAGGACAATGGGGTTAACATACATATACTAATGTATGTTAAATGTATATAAACATATCACATATAAACTATATGCATTATATCATCACCAATAGCTTCAAAAATATACATTCTGTAATCACGTACATGGTAGCAGGATCCGAAGATGAACAGACATATGTATGAATCATTGAACAGATTCTGTACAGCCAGACAATCAAAACACTCTAAGCAAATTGACTCTGATAAGAAATAGAAATTATATTTAAAAAGCAAACATAAGTTAGGAGACATAAACTTCTGGGGGCTTGTCCCAGCACATTGCACTCTAATTTAAAAGCTCGGAACACTACCTCCAGGAAGACTGTGTTGTCCTAGTAACAAGACTTGAGAACGTAATAATGCTGCTGCCTTGTGGCTGCTTCCCACAACAGTAGCTTTAAACCCAGTGCCAATGGTTGCTTATATAGTCACAAGGACTGCACGGTTGTAAATGACACAGGCACTCAAAAAATGCCCTGGGGTAGGGAATAGGCAAGAAAATTCAACACATAAGAAACTTTTCAAGAAATCAATAAGAGGAGGGAAGTTGTACTCACTCATTTTAAAAAAAAGGAAAAGAAAAAATAGGACATGCCTAAAGCTCAGCATAAGGAATTATTAGCCACATGCGTATCCAACCTCCAAAAAGGTTTCAGCTCACACCAGTCATGACCATCAGCAAAAAGTCTACAAACTATAAATGCTGAAGGGGTTTTAGAGAAGTGTGTACCTTCTAGCTGCTGGTGGGATATAAAGTCGTAACAGCACTAATGCAAACTGAATCGAGCTGCTTGAAAACGTAAAAATTGAGCTACCATATGATGCGGCAGGGCACCTTTTGGGCCTATAACCTAAGACCACCAGAATCGGAAAGACAGAGGCAGGCAAATGTGCACTGCAACAATACTGAAATAGCAAAGACATGGAAGCAAAAAAAAAGGTCCATAAACAGATGAATGGACAAAGACGAAGTGGGATACGTACCAAATGGAATAGTAGCCTCGGGAAAAAAATGAACAATGCCGTTTTCAGGACTACAGTTGAGCCTAGAAATAATCATATAAGGTTAAGTAAGTCAAAAGGGTATGACAAATATCCTATGACATCATTTATACATGTTATCCTAAGATTGCTACCAATGAACATATTTCCACAGAAAAAGACACTCACAGACTTATCAAATAAACTAATGGCTAGCCAAAATGAAAGGTGGGAGGATGGGTAAATTAGGACAATGGGGTTAAAATACATATACTAATGTATGTTAAATGTATATAAACATATAACATATGAAATATATAAATAATATAATCACCAATACCTTTAAAATATACATTCTGTAATCACATACATGCTAACAGGTTCGAAGATGAACAGACATATGTATGAATCATTGAGCAGATTCTGTACAGCCAGAAAACCACAACACTCTAATCAAATTTACTCCGATAAGAAATAGAAATTAAATTTAAAAAACAAACATAAGTTAGGAGACATAAACTTCTGGGGGCTTGTCCCAGCACACTGCACTCTAATTTACAAGCTCGGAACACTACCTCCAGGAAGACTGTGTTGTCCTAGTAACAAGACTTGAGAACGTAATAATGCTGCCGCCTTTTGGCTGCTTCCCACAACAGTAGCTTTAAACCCAGTGCCAATGGTTGCTTATATAGTCACAAGGACTGCAGGGCTGTAAAAGACACAGGCCCTCAAAAAATGCCCTGGGGTATGGAATTGGCAAGAAAATTCAACACATGAGTAACTTTTCAAGAAGTCAATAAGAGGAGGGAAGTTGTACTCACTCTTTAAAAAAAAAGGAAAAGAAAAAAAAAGGACATGCCTAAAGCTCAGTATAAGGAATTATTAGCCACATGCAAATTCAAATTCAAAAAGGTTTCAGGTGACACCAGTCATGACCATCAGCAAAAAGTCTACAAACTATAAATGCTGAAGGGGTTTTAGAGAATTGTGTACATTCTACCTGCTGGTGGGATGTAAAGTGGTAACAGCACTAACGCATACTGAATGGAGCTGCTTGAAAAGGTAAAAATTGAGTTACCATATGATGCGGCAGGGCACCTTTTGGGCCTATAACCTAAGACCACCAAAATCGGAAATACAGAGGCAGGCAAATGTGCACTGCAACAATACTGAAATACCCAAGACATGGAAGCAAAAAATGGTCCATAAACAGGTGAATGGACAAAGAAGAAGTGGTATATGGACAGAATGGAAGAGTAGCCTCGGGAAAAAAATGAACAATGCCGTTTTCAGAACTACAGTTGAGACTAGAAATAGTCATATAAGGGTAAGTTAGTCAAAAGGGTATGACAAATATCCTATGATATCATTTATACATGTTATCCTAAGATTGCTACCAATGAACATATTTCCACAAAAAAAGACACTCACAGACTTATCAAATAAACTAATGGTTAGCCAAAATGAAAGGTGGGAGGATGGGTAAATTAGGACTATGGGGTTAACATACATATACTAATGTATGTTAAATGTATATAAACATATAACATATGAACTATATAAAATATATAATCACCAAACCTTTAAAATATACATTCTGTAATCACATACATGATAACAGGTTCCGAAGATGAACAGATATATGTATGAATCATTGAGCAGATTCTGTACAGCCAATCAAAACACTCTAATCAAATTTACTCCGATAAGAAATAGAAATTAAATTTAAAAAGCAAACATAAGTTAGGAGACATAAACTTCTGGGGGCTTGTCCCAGCACATTCCACTCTAATTTACAACCTTGGAAAACTACCTCCAGGAAGACTCTGTTGCCCTAGTAAGAAGAGTGGAGAACGTAATAATGCTGCCGCCTTGTGGCTGTTTCCCACAACAGCAGCTTTAAACCCAGTGCCAAAGGTTGCTTATTAGTCACAAGGACTCAAGGGCTCTAAATGACACCTGCATTCAAAAAATGCCCTGGGGTAGGGAATAGGCAAAAAAATTCAACACATGAGAAACTTTTCAAGAAGTCAATAAGAGGAGGGAAGTTGTACTCACTCTTTAAAACAAAAGGAAAAGAAAAAAATGACATGCCTAAAGCTCAGTATAAGGAATTATTAGCCACATGCAAATTCAAATTCAAAAAGGTTTCAGGTAACACCAGTCATGACCATCATCAAAAAGTCTACAAACTATAAATGCTGAAGGGGTTTTAGAGGAATGTGTACCTTCTAGCTGCTGGTGGGATGTAAAGAAGTAATACCACTAATGCAAACTGAATGGAGCTGCTTCAAAAGGTAAAAATTGAGTTACCATACGATGCGGCAGGGCACCTTTTGGGCCTATAACCTAAGACCACCAGAATCGGAAAGACAGAGGCAGGCAAATGTGCACTGCAACAATACTGAAATAGCCAAGACATGGAAGCAAAAAAAGGTCCATAAACAGATGAATGGACAAAGACGAAGTGGGATACGTACCAAATGGAATAGTAGCCTCGGGAAAAAAATGAACAATGCCGTTTTCAGGACTACAGTTGAGCCTAGAAATAATCATATAAGGTTAAGTAAGTCAAAAGGGTATGACAAATATCCTAGGACATCATTTATACATGTTATCCTAAGATTGCTACCAATGAACATATTTCCACAGAAAAAGACACTCACAGACTTATCAAATAAACTAATTGCTAGCCAAAATGAAAGGTGGGAGGATGGGTAAATTAGGACTATGGGGTTAAAATACATATACTAATGTATGTTAAATGTATATAAACATATAACATATGAAATATATAAATTATATAATCACCAATACCTTTAAAATATACATTCTGTAATCACATACATGCTAACAGGTTCGAAGATGAACAGACATATGTATGAATCATTGAGCAGATTCTGTACAGCCAGAAAACCACAACACTCTAATCAAATTTACTCCGATAAGAAATAGAAATTAAATTTAAAAAGCAAACATAAGTTAGGAGACATAAACTTCTGGGGGCTTGTCCCAGCATATTGCACTCTAATTTACAAGCTCAGAACACTACCTCCAGGAAGACTCTGTTCTCCTAGTAACAAGACTTGAGAACGCAATAATGCTGCCGCCTTGTGGCTGCTTCCCACAACAGCACTTTAAACCCAGTGCCAATGATTGCTTATATAGTCACAAGGACTGCAGGGCTGTAAATGACACAAGCCCTCAAAATATGCCCTGGGGTAGGGAATTGGCAAGAACATTCAACACATGAGAAATTTCCAAGAAGTCAATAAGAGGAGGGAAGTTGTACTCACTCTTTAAAAAAAAAAGGAAAAGAAAAAAAAGGACATGCCTAAAGCTTAGTATAAGGAATTATTAGCCACATACAAATTCAAATTCAAAAAGGTTTCAGCTCACACCAGTCATTACCATCAGCAAAATGTCTACAAACTATAAATGCTGAAGGGGTTTTAGAGATCTGTGTACCTTCTAGCTGCTGGTGGGATGTAAAGTGGAAACAGCACTAACGCAAACTGAATCGAGCTGCTTGAAAAGGTAAAAATTGAGCTACCAAATGATGCGGCAGGGCACCTTTTGGGCCTATAACCTAAGAACACCAAAATTGGAAAGACAGAGGCAGGCAAATATGCACTGCAACAATACTGAAATAGCCAAGATATGGAAGCAAAAAAAAGGTCCATAAACAGATGAATGGACAAAGAAGAAGTGGTATACGGACAGAATGGAATAGTAGCCTCGGGAGAAAAATGAACAATGCCATTTTCAGGACTAGAGTTGAGCCTAGAAATAATCATATAAGGTTAAGTAAGTCAAAAGGGTATGACAAATATCCTATGACATCATTTATACATGTTATCCTAAGATTGCTACCAATGAACATATTTCCACAGAAAAAGACACTCACAGACTTATCATATAAACTAATGGTTAGCCAAAATGAAAGGTGGGAGGATGGGTAAATTAGGACTATGGGGTTAACATACATATACTAATGTATGTTAAATGTATATAAACATATAACATATAAATGATATGAATTATATATTCACCAATACCTTCAAAATATACATTCTGTAATCACATACATGGTAACAGGATCCGAAGATGAACAGACATATGTATGAATCATTGAGCAGATTCTGTACAGCCAGACAATCAAAACACTCTAATCAAATTTACTCCGATAAGAAATAGAAATTAAATTTAAAAAACAAACATAAGTTAGGAGACATAAACTTTTGGGGGCTTGTCCCAGCACATTGCACTCTAATTTACAAGCTCGGAACACTACCTCCAGGAAGACTGTGTTGTCCTAGTAACAAGACTTGAGAACGTAATAATGCTGCCGCCTTGTGGCTGCTTCCCACAACAGTAGCTTTAAACCCAGTGCCAATGGTTGCTTATATAGTCACAAGGACTGCAGGGCTGTAAAAGACACAGGCCCTCAAAAAATACCCTGGTGTAGGGAATTGGCAAGAAAATTCAACACATGAGAAATTTTCAAGAAGTCAATAAGAGTACGGAAGTTGTACTCACTCTTTAAAAAAAAGGAAAAGAAAAAAAGGACATGCCTAAAGCTCAGCATAAGGAATTATTAGCCACATGCGTATCCAACCTCCAAAAAGGTTTCAGCTCACACCAGTCATGACCATCAGCAAAAAGTCTACAAACTATAAATGCTGAAGGGGTTTTAGAGAACTGTGTACCTTCTAGCTGCTGGTGGGATGTAAAGTGGCAACAGCACTAACGCAAACTGAATGGAGCTGCTTGAAAAGGTAAAAATTGAGCTACCATATGATGCGGCAGGGCACCTTTTGGGCCTATAACCTAAGACCACCAGATTCGGAAAGAGAGAGGCAGGCAAATGTGCATTGCAACAATATTGAAATAGCCAAGACATGGAAGCAAAAAAAAGGTCCATAAACAGATGAATGGAGAAAGACGAAGTGGGATACGTACCAAATGGAATAGTAGCCTCGGGAAAAAAATGAACAATGCCGTTTTCAGGACTACAGTTGAGCCTAGAAATAATCATATAAGGTTAAGTAAGTCAAAAGGGTATGACAAATATCCTAGGACATCATTTATACATGTTATCCTAAGATTGCTACCAATGAACATATTTCCACAGAAAAAGACACTCACAGACTTATCAAATAAACTAATGGCTAGCCAAAATGAAAGGTGGGAGGATGGGTAAATTAGGACGATGGGGTTAAAATACATATACTAATGTATGTTAAATGTATATAAACATATAACATATGAAATATATAAATTATATAATCACCAATACCTTTAAAATATACATTCTGTAATCACATACATGCTAACAGGTTCGAAGATGAACAGACATATGTATGAATCATTGAGCAGATTCTGTACAGCCAGAAAACCACAACACTCTAATCAAATTTACTCCGATAAGAAATAGAAATTAAATTTAAAAAACAAACATAAGTTAGGAGACATAAACTTCTGGGGGCTTGTCCCAGCACATTGCACTCTAATTTACAAGCTCGGAACACTACCTCCAGGAAGACTGTGTTGTCCTAGTAACAAGACTTGAGAACGTAATAATGCTGCCGCCTTGTGGCTGCTTCCCACAACAGTAGCTTTAAACCCAGTGCCAATGGTTGCTTATATAGTCACAAGGACTGCAGGGCTGTAAAAGACACAGGCCCTCAAAAAATGCCCTGGGGTATGGAATTGGCAAGAAAATTCAACACATGAGAAATTTTCAAGAAGTCAATAAGAGGAGGGAAGTTGTAGTCACTCTTTAAAAAAAAAGGAAAAGAAAAAAAGGACATGCCTAAAGCTCAGCATAAGGAATTATTAGCCACATGCGTATCCAACCTCCAAAAAGGTTTCAGCTCACACCAGTCATGACCATCAGCAAAAAGTCTACAAACTATAAATGCTGAAGGGGTTTTAGAGAACTGTGTACCTTCTAGCTGCTGGTGGGATGTAAAGTGGTAACAGCAGTAACGCAAACTGAATCGAGCTGCTTGAAAAGGTAAACATTGAGCTACCATATGATGCGGCAGGGCACATTTTGGGCCTATAACCTAAGACAACTGGATTCGGAAAGACAGAGGCAGGCAAATGTGCACTGCAACAATATTGAAATAGCCAAGACATGGAAGCAAAAAAAAGGTCCATAAACAGATGAATGGACAAAGACGAAATGGTACACGTACCAAATGGAATAGAAGCCTCTGGAAAAAAATGAACAATGCCGTTTTCAGGACTAGAGTTGAGCCTAGAAATAATCATATAAGGTTAAGTAAGTCAAAAGGGTATGACAAATATCCTATGATATCATTAATACATGTTATCCTAAGATTGCTACCAATGAACATATTTCCACAGAAAAAGACACTCACAGACTTATCAAATAAACTAATGGTTAGCCAAAATGAAAGGTGGGAGGATGGGTAAATTAGGACAATGGGGTTAACATACATATACTAATGTATGTTAAATGTATATAAACATATCACATATAAACTATATGCATTATATCATCACCAATAGCTTCAAAAATATACATTCTGTAATCACGTACATGGTAGCAGGATCCGAAGATGAACAGACATATGTATGAATCATTGAGCAGATTCTGTACAGCCAGACAATCAAAACACTCTAAGCAAACTGACTCTGATAAGAAATAGAAATTAAATTTAAAAAGCAAACATAAGTTAGGAGACATAAACTTCTGGGGGCTTGTCCCAGCACATTCCACTCTAATTTACAACCTTGGAAAACTACCTCCAGGAAGACTCTGTTGCCCTAGTAACAAGAGTTGAGAACGTAATAATGCTGCCACCTTGTGGCTGTTTCCCACAACAGCAGCTTTAAACCCAGTGCCAAAGGTTGCTTAATAGTCACAAGGACTGCAGGGCTCTAAATGACACCGGCCCTCAAAGAATGCCCTGGAGTAGGGAATAGGCAAAAAAATTCAACACATGAGTAAATTTTCAAGAAGTCAATAAGAGGAGGGAAGTTGTACTCACTCTTTAAAAAAAAAAGGAAAAGAATAAAAAAGGACATGCCTAAAGCTCAGTATAAGGAATTATTAGCCACATGCAAATTCAAATTCAAAAAGGTTTCAGGTGACACCAGTCATGACCATCAGCAAAAAGTCTACAAACTATAAATGCTGAAGGGGTTTTAGAGCATTGTGTACCTTCTAGCTGCTGGTGGGATGTAAAGTGGAAACAGCACTAACGCAAAATGAATCGAGCTGCTTGAAAAGGTAAAAATTGAGCTACCAAATGATGGGGCAGGGCACCTTTTGGGCCTATAACCTAAGACCACCAAAATTGGAAAGACAGAGGCAGGCAAATATGCACTGCAACAATACTGAAATAGCCAAGATATGGAAGCAAAAAAAAGGTCCATAAACAGATGAATGGACAAAGAAGAAGTGGTATACGGACAGAATGGAATAGTAGCCTCGGGAGAAAAATGAACAATGCTGTTTTCAAGACTACAGTTGAGCCTAGAAAAAATCATATAAGGTTAAGTAAGTCAAAAGGGTATGACAAATATCCTATGATATCATTTATACAAGTTTTCTTAAGATTGCTACCAATGAACATATTTCCACAGAAAAAGACACTCACAGACTTATCAAATAAACTAATGGTTAGCCAAAATGAAAGGTGGGGGGATGGGTAAGTTAGGACTATGGGGTTAACATACATATACTAATGTAAGTTAAATGTATATAAACATATAACATATAAACGATATGAATTATATAATCACCAATACCTTCAAAATATATATTCTGTGATCACATACATGGTAACAGGATCCGAAGATGAACAGACATATGTATGAATCATTGAACAGATTCTGTACAGCCAGACAATCAAAACACTCTAATCAAATTTACTCCGATAAAAAATACAAATTAAATTTAAAAAACAAACATAAGTAAGGAGACATAAACTTCTGGGGGCTTGTCCCAGCACATTGCACTCTAATTTACAAGCTCGGAACACTACCTCCAGGAAGACTGTGTTGTCCTAGTAACAAGACTTGAGAACGTAATAATGCTGCCGCCTTGTGGCTGCTTCCCACAACAGTAGCTTTAAACCCAGTGCCAATGGTTGCTTATATAGTCACAAGGACTGCAGGGCTGTAAAAGACACAGGCCCTCAAAAAATGCCCTGGGGTATGGAATTGGCAAGAAAATTCAACACATGAGAAATTTTCAAGAAGTCAATAAGAGGAGGGAAGTTGTAGTCATTCTTTAAAAAAAAAGGAAAAGAAAAAAAGGACATGCCTAAAGCTCAGCATAAGGAATTATTAGCCACATGCGTATCCAACCTCCAAAAAGGTTTCAGCTCACACCAGTCATGACCATCAGCAAAAAGTCTACAAACTATAAATGCTGAAGGGGTTTTAGAGAACTGTGTACCTTCTAGCTGCTGGTGGGATGTAAAGTGGTAACAGCAGTAACGCAAACTGAATCGAGCTGCTTGAAAAGGTAAACATTGAGCTACCATATGATGCGGCAGGGCACATTTTGGGCCTATAACCTAAGACAACTGGATTCGGAAAGACAGAGGCAGGCAAATGTGCACTGCAACAATATTGAAATAGCCAAGACATGGAAGCAAAAAAAAGGTCCATAAACAGATGAATGGACAAAGACGAAATGGTACACGTACCAAATGGAATAGAAGCCTCTGGAAAAAAATGAACAATGCCGTTTTCAGGACTAGAGATGAGCCTAGAAATAATCATATAAGGTTAAGTAAGTCAAAAGGGTATGACAAATATCCTATGATATCATTAATACATGTTATCCTAAGATTGCTACCAATGAACATATTTCCACAGAAAAAGACACTCACAGACTTATCAAATAAACTAATGGTTAGCCAAAATGAAAGGTGGGAGGATGGGTAAATTAGGACAATGGGGTTAACATACATATACTAATGTATGTTAAATGTATATAAACATATCACATATAAACTATATGCATTATATCATCACCAATAGCTTCAAAAATATACATTCTGTAATCACGTACATGGTAGCAGGATCCGAAGATGAACAGACATATGTATGAATCATTGAACAGATTCTGTACAGCCAGACAATCAAAACACTCTAAGCAAATTGACTCTGATAAGAAATAGAAATTATATTTAAAAAGCAAACATAAGTTAGGAGACATAAACTTCTGGGGGCTTGTCCCAGCACATTGCACTCTAATTTAAAAGCTCGGAACAATACCTCCAGGAAGACTCTGTTGTCCTAGTAACAAGACTTGAGAACGTAATAATGCTGCCGCCTTGTGGCTGTCTCCAAAAACAGCACCTTTAAACCCAGTGCCAATGGTTGCTTATATAGTCACAAGGACTGCACGGTTGTAAATGACACAGGCACTCAAAAAATGCCCTGGGGTAGGGAATAGGCAAGAAAATTCAACACATAAGAAACTTTTCAAGAAATCAATAAGAGGAGGGAAGTTGTACTCACTCATTTTAAAAAAAAGGAAAAGAAAAAATAGGACATGCCTAAAGCTCAGCATAAGGAATTATTAGCCACATGCGTATCCAACCTCCAAAAAGGTTTCAGCTCACACCAGTCATGACCATCAGCAAAAAGTCTACAAACTATAAATGCTGAAGGGGTTTTAGAGAAGTGTGTACCTTCTAGCTGCTGGTGGGATATAAAGTCGTAACAGCACTAATGCAAACTGAATCGAGCTGCTTGAAAACGTAAAAATTGAGCTACCATATGATGCGGCAGGGCACCTTTTGGGCCTATAACCTAAGACCACCAGAATCGGAAAGACAGAGGCAGGCAAATGTGCACTGCAACAATACTGAAATAGCAAAGACATGGAAGCAAAAAAAAAGGTCCATAAACAGATGAATGGACAAAGACGAAGTGGGATACGTACCAAATGGAATAGTAGCCTCGGGAAAAAAATGAACAATGCCGTTTTCAGGACTACAGTTGAGCCTAGAAATAATCATATAAGGTTAAGTAAGTCAAAAGGGTATGACAAATATCCTAGGACATCATTTATACATGTTATCCTAAGATTGCTACCAATGAACATATTTCCACAGAAAAAGACACTCACAGACTTATCAAATAAACTAATGGCTAGCCAAAATGAAAGGTGGGAGGATGGGTAAATTAGGACTATGGGGTTAAAATACATATACTAATGTATGTTAAATGTATATAAACATATAACATATGAAATATATAAATTATATAATCACCAATACCTTTAAAATATACATTCTGTAATCACATACATGCTAACAGGTTCGAAGATGAACAGACATATGTATGAATCATTGAGCAGATTCTGTACAGCCAGAAAACCACAACACTCTAATCAAATTTACTCCGATAAGAAATAGAAATTAAATTTAAAAAACAAACATAAGTTAGGAGACATAAACTTCTGGGGGCTTGTCCCAGCACATTGCACTCTAATTTACAAGCTCGGAACACTACCTCCAGGAAGACTGTGTTGTCCTAGTAACAAGACTTGAGAACGTAATAATGCTGCCGCCTTGTGGCTGCTTCCCACAACAGTAGCTTTAAACCCAGTGCCAATGGTTGCTTATATAGTCACAAGGACTGCAGGGCTGTAAAAGACACAGGCCCTCAAAAAATGCCCTGGGGTATGGAATTGGCAAGAAAATTCAACACATGAGAAATTTTCAAGAAGTCAATAAGAGGAGGGAAGTTGTAGTCACTCTTTAAAAAAAAAGGAAAAGAAAAAAAGGACATGCCTAAAGCTCAGCATAAGGAATTATTAGCCACATGCGTATCCAACCTCCAAAAAGGTTTCAGCTCACACCAGTCATGACCATCAGCAAAAAGTCTACAAACTATAAATGCTGAAGGGGTTTTAGAGAACTGTGTACCTTCTAGCTGCTGGTGGGATGTAAAGTGGTAACAGCAGTAACGCAAACTGAATCGAGCTGCTTGAAAAGGTAAACATTGAGCTACCATATGATGCGGCAGGGCACATTTTGGGCCTATAACCTAAGACAACTGGATTCGGAAAGACAGAGGCAGGCAAATGTGCACTGCAACAATATTGAAATAGCCAAGACATGGAAGCAAAAAAAAGGTCCATAAACAGATGAATGGACAAAGACGAAATGGTACACGTACCAAATGGAATAGAAGCCTCTGGAAAAAAATGAACAATGCCGTTTTCAGGACTAGAGTTGAGCCTAGAAATAATCATATAAGGTTAAGTAAGTCAAAAGGGTATGACAAATATCCTATGATATCATTAATACATGTTATCCTAAGATTGCTACCAATGAACATATTTCCACAGAAAAAGACACTCACAGACTTATCAAATAAACTAATGGTTAGCCAAAATGAAAGGTGGGAGGATGGGTAAATTAGGACAATGGGGTTAACATACATATACTAATGTATGTTAAATGTATATAAACATATCACATATAAACTATATGCATTATATCATCACCAATAGCTTCAAAAATATACATTCTGTAATCACGTACATGGTAGCAGGATCCGAAGATGAACAGACATATGTATGAATCATTGAGCAGATTCTGTACAGCCAGACAATGAAAACACTCTAAGCAAACTGACTCTGATAAGAAATAGAAATTAAATTTAAAAAGCAAACATAAGTTAGGAGACATAAACTTCTGGGGGCTTGTCCCAGCACATTCCACTCTAATTTACAACCATGGAAAACTACCTCCAGGAAGACTCTGTTGCCCTAGTAACAAGAGTTGAGAACGTAATAATGCTGCCACCTTGTGGCTGTTTCCCACAACAGCAGCTTTAAACCCAGTGCCAAAGGTTGCTTAATAGTCACAAGGACTGCAGGGCTCTAAATGACACCGGCCCTCAAAGAATGCCCTGGAGTAGGGAATAGGCAAAAAAATTCAACACATGAGTAAATTTTCAAGAAGTCAATAAGAGGAGGGAAGTTGTACTCACTCTTTAAAAAAAAAAGGAAAAGAATAAAAAAGGACATGCCTAAAGCTCAGGATAAGGAATTATTAGCCACATGCAAATTCAAATTCAAAAAGGTTTCAGGTGACACCAGTCATGACCATCAGCAAAAAGTCTACAAACTATAAATGCTGAAGGGGTTTTAGAGCATTGTGTACCTTCTAGCTGCTGGTGGGATGTAAAGTGGAAACAGCACTAACGCAAAATGAATCGAGCTGCTTGAAAAGGTAAAAATTGAGCTACCAAATGATGGGGCAGGGCACCTTTTGGGCCTATAACCTAAGAACACCAAAATTGGAAAGACAGAGGCAGGCAAATATGCACTGCAACAATACTGAAATAGCCAAGATATGGAAGCAAAAAAAAGGTCCATAAAGAGATGAATGGACAAAGAAGAAGTGGTATACGGACAGAATGGAATAGTAGCCTCGGGAGAAAAATGAACAATGCTGTTTTCAGGACTACAGTTGAGCCTAGAAAAAATCATATAAGGTTAAGTAAGTCAAAAGGGTATGACAAATATCCTATGATATCATTAATACATGTTATCCTAAGATTGCTACCAATGAACATATTTCCACAGAAAAAGACACTCACAGACTTATCAAATAAACTAATGGTTAGCCAAAATGAAAGGTGGGAGGATGGGTAAATTAGGACAATGGGGTTAACATACATATACTAATGTATGTTAAATGTATATAAACATATCACATATAAACTATATGCATTATATCATCACCAATAGCTTCAAAAATATACATTCTGTAATCACGTACATGGTAGCAGGATCCGAAGATGAACAGACATATGTATGAATCATTGAGCAGATTCTGTACAGCCAGACAATCAAAACACTCTAAGCAAACTGACTCTGATAAGAAATAGAAATTAAATTTAAAAAGCAAACATAAGTTAGGAGACATAAACTTCTGGGGGCTTGTCCCAGCACATTCCACTCTAATTTACAACCTTGGAAAACTACCTCCAGGAAGACTCTGTTGCCCTAGTAACAAGAGTTGAGAACGTAATAATGCTGCCACCTTGTGGCTGTTTCCCACAACAGCAGCTTTAAACCCAGTGCCAAAGGTTGCTTAATAGTCACAAGGACTGCAGGGCTCTAAATGACACCGGCCCTCAAAGAATGCCCTGGAGTAGGGAATAGGCAAAAAAATTCAACACATGAGTAAATTTTCAAGAAGTCAATAAGAGGAGGGAAGTTGTACTCACTCTTTAAAAAAAAAAGGAAAAGAATAAAAAAGGACATGCCTAAAGCTCAGTATAAGGAATTATTAGCCACATGCAAATTCAAATTCAAAAAGGTTTCAGGTGACACCAGTCATGACCATCAGCAAAAAGTCTACAAACTATAAATGCTGAAGGGGTTTTAGAGAACTGTGTACCTTCTAGCTGCTGGTGGGATGTAAAGTGGTAACAGCAGTAACGCAAACTGAATCGAGCTGCTTGAAAAGGTAAACATTGAGCTACCATATGATGCGGCAGGGCACATTTTGGGCCTATAACCTAAGACAACTGGATTCGGAAAGACAGAGGCAGGCAAATGTGCACTGCAACAATATTGAAATAGCCAAGACATGGAAGCAAAAAAAAGGTCCATAAACAGATGAATGGACAAAGACGAAATGGTACACGTACCAAATGGAATAGAAGCCTCTGGAAAAAAATGAACAATGCCGTTTTCAGGACTAGAGATGAGCCTAGAAATAATCATATAAGGTTAAGTAAGTCAAAAGGGTATGACAAATATCCTATGATATCATTAATACATGTTATCCTAAGATTGCTACCAATGAACATATTTCCACAGAAAAAGACACTCACAGACTTATCAAATAAACTAATGGTTAGCCAAAATGAAAGGTGGGAGGATGGGTAAATTAGGACAATGGGGTTAACATACATATACTAATGTATGTTAAATGTATATAAACATATCACATATAAACTATATGCATTATATCATCACCAATAGCTTCAAAAATATACATTCTGTAATCACGTACATGGTAGCAGGATCCGAAGATGAACAGACATATGTATGAATCATTGAACAGATTCTGTACAGCCAGACAATCAAAACACTCTAAGCAAATTGACTCTGATAAGAAATAGAAATTATATTTAAAAAGCAAACATAAGTTAGGAGACATAAACTTCTGGGGGCTTGTCCCAGCACATTGCACTCTAATTTAAAAGCTCGGAACACTACCTCCAGGAAGACTCTGTTGTCCTAGTAACAAGACTTGAGAACGTAATAATGCTGCCGCCTTGTGGCTGTCTCCAAAAACAGCACCTTTAAACCCAGTGCCAATGGTTGCTTATATAGTCACAAGGACTGCACGGTTGTAAATGACACAGGCACTCAAAAAATGCCCTGGGGTAGGGAATAGGCAAGAAAATTCAACACATAAGAAACTTTTCAAGAAATCAATAAGAGGAGGGAAGTTGTACTCACTCATTTTAAAAAAAAGGAAAAGAAAAAATAGGACATGCCTAAAGCTCAGCATAAGGAATTATTAGCCACATGCGTATCCAACCTCCAAAAAGGTTTCAGCTCACACCAGTCATGACCATCAGCAAAAAGTCTACAAACTATAAATGCTGAAGGGGTTTTAGAGAAGTGTGTACCTTCTAGCTGCTGGTGGGATATAAAGTCGTAACAGCACTAATGCAAACTGAATCGAGCTGCTTGAAAACGTAAAAATTGAGCTACCATATGATGCGGCAGGGCACCTTTTGGGCCTATAACCTAAGACCACCAGAATCGGAAAGACAGAGGCAGGCAAATGTGCACTGCAACAATACTGAAATAGCAAAGACATGGAAGCAAAAAAAAAGGTCCATAAACAGATGAATGGACAAAGACGAAGTGGGATACGTACCAAATGGAATAGTAGCCTCGGGAAAAAAATGAACAATGCCGTTTTCAGGACTACAGTTGAGCCTAGAAATAATCATATAAGGTTAAGTAAGTCAAAAGGGTATGACAAATATCCTATGACATCATTTATACATGTTATCCTAAGATTGCTACCAATGAACATATTTCCACAGAAAAAGACACTCACAGACTTATCAAATAAACTAATGGCTAGCCAAAATGAAAGGTGGGAGGATGGGTAAATTAGGACAATGGGGTTAAAATACATATACTAATGTATGTTAAATGTATATAAACATATAACATATGAAATATATAAATAATATAATCACCAATACCTTTAAAATATACATTCTGTAATCACATACATGCTAACAGGTTCGAAGATGAACAGACATATGTATGAATCATTGAGCAGATTCTGTACAGCCAGAAAACCACAACACTCTAATCAAATTTACTCCGATAAGAAATAGAAATTAAATTTAAAAAACAAACATAAGTTAGGAGACATAAACTTCTGGGGGCTTGTCCCAGCACATTGCACTCTAATTTACAAGCTCGGAACACTACCTCCAGGAAGACTGTGTTGTCCTAGTAACAAGACTTGAGAACGTAATAATGCTGCCGCCTTTTGGCTGCTTCCCACAACAGTAGCTTTAAACCCAGTGCCAATGGTTGCTTATATAGTCACAAGGACTGCAGGGCTGTAAAAGACACAGGCCCTCAAAAAATGCCCTGGGGTATGGAATTGGCAAGAAAATTCAACACATGAGTAACTTTTCAAGAAGTCAATAAGAGGAGGGAAGTTGTACTCACTCTTTAAAAAAAAAGGAAAAGAAAAAAAAAGGACATGCCTAAAGCTCAGTATAAGGAATTATTAGCCACATGCAAATTCAAATTCAAAAAGGTTTCAGGTGACACCAGTCATGACCATCAGCAAAAAGTCTACAAACTATAAATGCTGAAGGGGTTTTAGAGAATTGTGTACATTCTACCTGCTGGTGGGATGTAAAGTGGTAACAGCACTAACGCATAGTGAATGGAGCTGCTTGAAAAGGTAAAAATTGAGTTACCATATGATGCGGCAGGGCACCTTTTGGGCCTATAACCTAAGACCACCAAAATCGGAAATACAGAGGCAGGCAAATGTGCACTGCAACAATACTGAAATACCCAAGACATGGAAGCAAAAAATGGTCCATAAACAGGTGAATGGACAAAGAAGAAGTGGTATATGGACAGAATGGAAGAGTAGCCTCGGGAAAAAAATGAACAATGCCGTTTTCAGAACTACAGTTGAGACTAGAAATAGTCATATAAGGGTAAGTTAGTCAAAAGGGTATGACAAATATCCTATGATATCATTTATACATGTTATCCTAAGATTGCTACCAATGAACATATTTCCACAAAAAAAGACACTCACAGACTTATCAAATAAACTAATGGTTAGCCAAAATGAAAGGTGGGAGGATGGGTAAATTAGGACAATGGGGTTAACATACATATACTAATGTATGTTAAATGTATATAAACATATCACATATAAACTATATGCATTATATCATCACCAATAGCTTCAAAAATATACATTCTGTAATCACGTACATGGTAGCAGGATCCGAAGATGAACAGACATATGTATGAATCATTGAGCAGATTCTGTACAGCCAGACAATCAAAACACTCTAAGCAAACTGACTCTGATAAGAAATAGAAATTAAATTTAAAAAGCAAACATAAGTTAGGAGACATAAACTTCTGGGGGCTTGTCCCAGCACATTCCACTCTAATTTACAACCTTGGAAAACTACCTCCAGGAAGACTCTGTTGCCCTAGTAACAAGAGTTGAGAACGTAATAATGCTGCCACCTTGTGGCTGTTTCCCACAACAGCAGCTTTAAACCCAGTGCCAAAGGTTGCTTAATAGTCACAAGGACTGCAGGGCTCTAAATGACACCGGCCCTCAAAGAATGCCCTGGAGTAGGGAATAGGCAAAAAAATTCAACACATGAGTAAATTTTCAAGAAGTCAATAAGAGGAGGGAAGTTGTACTCACTCTTTAAAAAAAAAAGGAAAAGAATAAAAAAGGACATGCCTAAAGCTCAGTATAAGGAATTATTAGCCACATGCAAATTCAAATTCAAAAAGGTTTCAGGTGACACCAGTCATGACCATCAGCAAAAAGTCTACAAACTATAAATGCTGAAGGGGTTTTAGAGCATTGTGTACCTTCTAGCTGCTGGTGGGATGTAAAGTGGAAACAGCACTAACGCAAAATGAATCGAGCTGCTTGAAAAGGTAAAAATTGAGCTACCAAATGATGGGGCAGGGCACCTTTTGGGCCTATAACCTAAGACCACCAAAATTGGAAAGACAGAGGCAGGCAAATATGCACTGCAACAATACTGAAATAGCCAAGATATGGAAGCAAAAAAAAGGTCCATAAACAGATGAATGGACAAAGAAGAAGTGGTATACGGACAGAATGGAATAGTAGCCTCGGGAGAAAAATGAACAATGCTGTTTTCAGGACTACAGTTGAGCCTAGAAAAAATCATATAAGGTTAAGTAAGTCAAAAGGGTATGACAAATATCCTATGATATCATTTATACAAGTTTTCTTAAGATTGCTACCAATGAACATATTTCCACAGAAAAAGACACTCACAGACTTATCAAATAAACTAATGGTTAGCCAAAATGAAAGGTGGGGGGATGGGTAAGTTAGGACTATGGGGTTAACATACATATACTAATGTAAGTTAAATGTATATAAACATATAACATATAAACGATATGAATTATATAATCACCAATACCTTCAAAATATATATTCTGTGATCACATACATGGTAACAGGATCCGAAGATGAACAGACATATGTATGAATCATTGAACAGATTCTGTACAGCCAGACAATCAAAACACTCTAATCAAATTTACTCCGATAAAAAATACAAATTAAATTTAAAAAACAAACATAAGTAAGGAGACATAAACTTCTGGGGGCTTGTCCCAGCACATTGCACTCTAATTTAAAAGCTCGGAACACTACCTCCAGGAAGACTGTGTTGTCCTAGTAACAAGACTTGAGAACGTAATAATGCTGCTGCCTTGTGGCTGCTTCCCACAACAGTAGCTTTAAACCCAGTGCCAATGGTTGCTTATATAGTCACAAGGACTGCAGGGCTGTAAAAGACACAGGCCCTCAAAAAATGCCCTGGGGTATGGAATTGGCAAGAAAATTCAACACATGAGAAATTTTCAAGAAGTCAATAAGAGGAGGGAAGTTGTAGTCACTCTTTAAAAAAAAAGGAAAAGAAAAAAAGGACATGCCTAAAGCTCAGCATAAGGAATTATTAGCCACATGCGTATCCAACCTCCAAAAAGGTTTCAGCTCACACCAGTCATGACCATCAGCAAAAAGTCTACAAACTATAAATGCTGAAGGGGTTTTAGAGAACTGTGTACCTTCTAGCTGCTGGTGGGATGTAAAGTGGTAACAGCAGTAACGCAAACTGAATCGAGCTGCTTGAAAAGGTAAACATTGAGCTACCATATGATGCGGCAGGGCACATTTTGGGCCTATAACCTAAGACAACTGGATTCGGAAAGACAGAGGCAGGCAAATGTGCACTGCAACAATATTGAAATAGCCAAGACATGGAAGCAAAAAAAAGGTCCATAAACAGATGAATGGACAAAGACGAAATGGTACACGTACCAAATGGAATAGAAGCCTCTGGAAAAAAATGAACAATGCCGTTTTCAGGACTAGAGATGAGCCTAGAAATAATCATATAAGGTTAAGTAAGTCAAAAGGGTATGACAAATATCCTATGATATCATTAATACATGTTATCCTAAGATTGCTACCAATGAACATATTTCCACAGAAAAAGACACTCACAGACTTATCAAATAAACTAATGGTTAGCCAAAATGAAAGGTGGGAGGATGGGTAAATTAGGACAATGGGGTTAACATACATATACTAATGTATGTTAAATGTATATAAACATATCACATATAAACTATATGCATTATATCATCACCAATAGCTTCAAAAATATACATTCTGTAATCACGTACATGGTAGCAGGATCCGAAGATGAACAGACATATGTATGAATCATTGAACAGATTCTGTACAGCCAGACAATCAAAACACTCTAAGCAAATTGACTCTGATAAGAAATAGAAATTATATTTAAAAAGCAAACATAAGTTAGGAGACATAAACTTCTGGGGGCTTGTCCCAGCACATTGCACTCTAATTTAAAAGCTCGGAACACTACCTCCAGGAAGACTCTGTTGTCCTAGTAACAAGACTTGAGAACGTAATAATGCTGCCGCCTTGTGGCTGTCTCCAAAAACAGCACCTTTAAACCCAGTGCCAATGGTTGCTTATATAGTCACAAGGACTGCACGGTTGTAAATGACACAGGCACTCAAAAAATGCCCTGGGGTAGGGAATAGGCAAGAAAATTCAACACATAAGAAACTTTTCAAGAAATCAATAAGAGGAGGGAAGTTGTACTCACTCATTTTAAAAAAAAGGAAAAGAAAAAATAGGACATGCCTAAAGCTCAGCATAAGGAATTATTAGCCACATGCGTATCCAACCTCCAAAAAGGTTTCAGCTCACACCAGTCATGACCATCAGCAAAAAGTCTACAAACTATAAATGCTGAAGGGGTTTTAGAGAAGTGTGTACCTTCTAGCTGCTGGTGGGATATAAAGTCGTAACAGCACTAATGCAAACTGAATCGAGCTGCTTGAAAACGTAAAAATTGAGCTACCATATGATGCGGCAGGGCACCTTTTGGGCCTATAACCTAAGACCACCAGAATCGGAAAGACAGAGGCAGGCAAATGTGCACTGCAACAATACTGAAATAGCAAAGACATGGAAGCAAAAAAAAAGGTCCATAAACAGATGAATGGACAAAGACGAAGTGGGATACGTACCAAATGGAATAGTAGCCTCGGGAAAAAAATGAACAATGCCGTTTTCAGGACTACAGTTGAGCCTAGAAATAATCATATAAGGTTAAGTAAGTCAAAAGGGTATGACAAATATCCTATGACATCATTTATACATGTTATCCTAAGATTGCTACCAATGAACATATTTCCACAGAAAAAGACACTCACAGACTTATCAAATAAACTAATGGCTAGCCAAAATGAAAGGTGGGAGGATGGGTAAATTAGGACAATGGGGTTAAAATACATATACTAATGTATGTTAAATGTATATAAACATATAACATATGAAATATATAAATAATATAATCACCAATACCTTTAAAATATACATTCTGTAATCACATACATGCTAACAGGTTCGAAGATGAACAGACATATGTATGAATCATTGAGCAGATTCTGTACAGCCAGAAAACCACAACACTCTAATCAAATTTACTCCGATAAGAAATAGAAATTAAATTTAAAAAACAAACATAAGTTAGGAGACATAAACTTCTGGGGGCTTGTCCCAGCACATTGCACTCTAATTTACAAGCTCGGAACACTACCTCCAGGAAGACTGTGTTGTCCTAGTAACAAGACTTGAGAACGTAATAATGCTGCCGCCTTTTGGCTGCTTCCCACAACAGTAGCTTTAAACCCAGTGCCAATGGTTGCTTATATAGTCACAAGGACTGCAGGGCTGTAAAAGACACAGGCCCTCAAAAAATGCCCTGGGGTATGGAATTGGCAAGAAAATTCAACACATGAGTAACTTTTCAAGAAGTCAATAAGAGGAGGGAAGTTGTACTCACTCTTTAAAAAAAAAGGAAAAGAAAAAAAAAGGACATGCCTAAAGCTCAGTATAAGGAATTATTAGCCACATGCAAATTCAAATTCAAAAAGGTTTCAGGTGACACCAGTCATGACCATCAGCAAAAAGTCTACAAACTATAAATGCTGAAGGGGTTTTAGAGAATTGTGTACATTCTACCTGCTGGTGGGATGTAAAGTGGTAACAGCACTAACGCATAGTGAATGGAGCTGCTTGAAAAGGTAAAAATTGAGTTACCATATGATGCGGCAGGGCACCTTTTGGGCCTATAACCTAAGACCACCAAAATCGGAAATACAGAGGCAGGCAAATGTGCACTGCAACAATACTGAAATACCCAAGACATGGAAGCAAAAAATGGTCCATAAACAGGTGAATGGACAAAGAAGAAGTGGTATATGGACAGAATGGAAGAGTAGCCTCGGGAAAAAAATGAACAATGCCGTTTTCAGAACTACAGTTGAGACTAGAAATAGTCATATAAGGGTAAGTTAGTCAAAAGGGTATGACAAATATCCTATGATATCATTTATACATGTTATCCTAAGATTGCTACCAATGAACATATTTCCACAAAAAAAGACACTCACAGACTTATCAAATAAACTAATGGTTAGCCAAAATGAAAGGTGGGAGGATGGGTAAATTAGGACTATGGGGTTAACATACATATACTAATGTATGTTAAATGTATATAAACATATAACATATGAACTATATAAAATATATAATCACCAAACCTTTAAAATATACATTCTGTAATCACATACATGATAAAAGGTTCCGAAGATGAACAGATATATGTATGAATCATTGAGCAGATTCTGTACAGCCAATCAAAACACTCTAATCAAATTTACTCCGATAAGAAATAGAAATTAAATTTAAAAAGCAAACATAAGTTAGGAGACATAAACTTCTGGGGGCTTGTCCCAGCACATTCCACTCTAATTTACAACCTTGGAAAACTACCTCCAGGAAGACTCTGTTGCCCTAGTAAGAAGAGTGGAGAACGTAATAATGCTGCCGCCTTGTGGCTGTTTCCCACAACAGCAGCTTTAAACCCAGTGCCAAAGGTTGCTTAATAGTCACAAGGACTCAAGGGCTCTAAATGACACCTGCATTCAAAAAATGCCCTGGGGTAGGGAATAGGCAAAAAAATTCAACACATGAGAAACTTTTCAAGAAGTCAATAAGAGGAGGGGAGTTGTACTCACTCTTTAAAACAAAAGGAAAAGAAAAAAATGACATGCCTAAAGCTCAGTATAAGGAATTATTAGCCACATGCAAATTCAAATTCAAAAAGGTTTCAGGTAACACCAGTCATGACCATCATCAAAAAGTCTACAAACTATAAATGCTGAAGGGGTTTTAGAGGAATGTGTACCTTCTAGCTGCTGGTGGGATGTAAAGAAGTAATACCACTAATGCAAACTGAATGGAGCTGCTTCAAAAGGTAAAAATTGAGTTACCATACGATGCGGCAGGGCACCTTTTGGGCCTATAACCTAAGACCACCAGAATCGGAAAGACAGAGGCAGGCAAATGTGCACTGCAACAATACTGAAATAGCCAAGACATGGAAGCAAAAAAAGGTCCATAAACAGATGAATGGACAAAGACGAAGTGGGATACGTACCAAATGGAATAGTAGCCTCGGGAAAAAAATGAACAATGCCGTTTTCAGGACTACAGTTGAGCCTAGAAATAATCATATAAGGTTAAGTAAGTCAAAAGGGTATGACAAATGTCCTATGATATCATTTATACATGTTATCCTAAGATTGCTACCAATGAACATATTTCCACAGAAAAAGACACTCACAGACTTATCAAATAAACTAATTGCTAGCCAAAATGAAAGGTGGGAGGATGGGTAAATTAGGACTATGGGGTTAAAATACATATACTAATGTATGTTAAATGTATATAAACATATAACATATGAAATATATAAATTATATAATCACCAATACCTTTAAAATATACATTCTGTAATCACATACATGCTAACAGGTTCGAAGATGAACAGACATATGTATGAATCATTGAGCAGATTCTGTACAGCCAGAAAACCACAACACTCTAATCAAATTTACTCCGATAAGAAATAGAAATTAAATTTAAAAAGCAAACATAAGTTAGGAGACATAAACTTCTGGGGGCTTGTCCCAGCATATTGCACTCTAATTTACAAGCTCAGAACACTACCTCCAGGAAGACTCTGTTCTCCTAGTAACAAGACTTGAGAACGCAATAATGCTGCCGCCTTGTGGCTGCTTCCCACAACAGCACTTTAAACCCAGTGCCAATGATTGCTTATATAGTCACAAGGACTGCAGGGCTGTAAATGACACAAGCCCTCAAAATATGCCCTGGGGTAGGGAATTGGCAAGAACATTCAACACATGAGAAATTTCCAAGAAGTCAATAAGAGGAGGGAAGTTGTCCTCACTCTTTAAAAAAAAAAGGAAAAGAAAAAAAAGGACATGCCTAAAGCTTAGTATAAGGAATTATTAGCCACATACAAATTCAAATTCAAAAAGGTTTCAGCTCACACCAGTCATTACCATCAGCAAAATGTCTACAAACTATAAATGCTGAAGGGGTTTTAGAGATCTGTGTACCTTCTAGCTGCTGGTGGGATGTAAAGTGGAAACAGCACTAACGCAAACTGAATCGAGCTGCTTGAAAAGGTAAAAATTGAGCTACCAAATGATGCGGCAGGGCACCTTTTGGGCCTATAACCTAAGACCACCAAAATTGGAAAGACAGAGGCAGGCAAATATGCACTGCAACAATACTGAAATAGCCAAGATATGGAAGCAAAAAAAAGGTCCATAAACAGATGAATGGACAAAGAAGAAGTGGTATACGGACAGAATGGAATAGTAGCCTCGGGAGAAAAATGAACAATGCTGTTTTCAGGACTACAGTTGAGCCTAGAAAAAATCATATAAGGTTAAGTAAGTCAAAAGGGTATGACAAATATCCTATGATATCATTTATACAAGTTTTCTTAAGATTGCTACCAATGAACATATTTCCACAGAAAAAGACACTCACAGACTTATCAAATAAACTAATGGTTAGCCAAAATGAAAGGTGGGGGGATGGGTAAGTTAGGACTATGGGGTTAACATACATATACTAATGTAAGTTAAATGTATATAAACATATAACATATAAACGATATGAATTATATAATCACCAATACCTTCAAAATATATATTCTGTGATCACATACATGGTAACAGGATCCGAAGATGAACAGACATATGTATGAATCATTGAACAGATTCTGTACAGCCAGACAATCAAAACACTCTAATCAAATTTACTCCGATAAAAAATACAAATTAAATTTAAAAAACAAACATAAGTAAGGAGACATAAACTTCTGGGGGCTTGTCCCAGCACATTGCACTCTAATTTAAAAGCTCGGAACACTACCTCCAGGAAGACTGTGTTGTCCTAGTAACAAGACTTGAGAACGTAATAATGCTGCTGCCTTGTGGCTGCTTCCCACAACAGTAGCTTTAAACCCAGTGCCAATGGTTGCTTATATAGTCACAAGGACTGCAGGGCTGTAAAAGACACAGGCCCTCAAAAAAATGCCCTGGGGTATGGAATTGGCAAGAAAATTCAACACATGAGAAATTTTCAAGAAGTCAATAAGAGGAGGGAAGTTGTAGTCACTCTTTAAAAAAAAAGGAAAAGAAAAAAAGGACATGCCTAAAGCTCAGCATAAGGAATTATTAGCCACATGCGTATCCAACCTCCAAAAAGGTTTCAGCTCACACCAGTCATGACCATCAGCAAAAAGTCTACAAACTATAAATGCTGAAGGGGTTTTAGAGAACTGTGTACCTTCTAGCTGCTGGTGGGATGTAAAGTGGTAACAGCAGTAACGCAAACTGAATCGAGCTGCTTGAAAAGGTAAACATTGAGCTACCATATGATGCGGCAGGGCACATTTTGGGCCTATAACCTAAGACAACTGGATTCGGAAAGACAGAGGCAGGCAAATGTGCACTGCAACAATATTGAAATAGCCAAGACATGGAAGCAAAAAAAAGGTCCATAAACAGATGAATGGACAAAGACGAAATGGTACACGTACCAAATGGAATAGAAGCCTCTGGAAAAAAATGAACAATGCCGTTTTCAGGACTAGAGATGAGCCTAGAAATAATCATATAAGGTTAAGTAAGTCAAAAGGGTATGACAAATATCCTATGATATCATTAATACATGTTATCCTAAGATTGCTACCAATGAACATATTTCCACAGAAAAAGACACTCACAGACTTATCAAATAAACTAATGGTTAGCCAAAATGAAAGGTGGGAGGATGGGTAAATTAGGACAATGGGGTTAACATACATATACTAATGTATGTTAAATGTATATAAACATATCACATATAAACTATATGCATTATATCATCACCAATAGCTTCAAAAATATACATTCTGTAATCACGTACATGGTAGCAGGATCCGAAGATGAACAGACATATGTATGAATCATTGAACAGATTCTGTACAGCCAGACAATCAAAACACTCTAAGCAAATTGACTCTGATAAGAAATAGAAATTATATTTAAAAAGCAAACATAAGTTAGGAGACATAAACTTCTGGGGGCTTGTCCCAGCACATTGCACTCTAATTTAAAAGCTCGGAACACTACCTCCAGGAAGACTCTGTTGTCCTAGTAACAAGACTTGAGAACGTAATAATGCTGCCGCCTTGTGGCTGTCTCCAAAAACAGCACCTTTAAACCCAGTGCCAATGGTTGCTTATATAGTCACAAGGACTGCACGGTTGTAAATGACACAGGCACTCAAAAAATGCCCTGGGGTAGGGAATAGGCAAGAAAATTCAACACATAAGAAACTTTTCAAGAAATCAATAAGAGGAGGGAAGTTGTACTCACTCATTTTAAAAAAAAGGAAAAGAAAAAATAGGACATGCCTAAAGCTCAGCATAAGGAATTATTAGCCACATGCGTATCCAACCTCCAAAAAGGTTTCAGCTCACACCAGTCATGACCATCAGCAAAAAGTCTACAAACTATAAATGCTGAAGGGGTTTTAGAGAAGTGTGTACCTTCTAGCTGCTGGTGGGATATAAAGTCGTAACAGCACTAATGCAAACTGAATCGAGCTGCTTGAAAACGTAAAAATTGAGCTACCATATGATGCGGCAGGGCACCTTTTGGGCCTATAACCTAAGACCACCAGAATCGGAAAGACAGAGGCAGGCAAATGTGCACTGCAACAATACTGAAATAGCAAAGACATGGAAGCAAAAAAAAAGGTCCATAAACAGATGAATGGACAAAGACGAAGTGGGATACGTACCAAATGGAATAGTAGCCTCGGGAAAAAAATGAACAATGCCGTTTTCAGGACTACAGTTGAGCCTAGAAATAATCATATAAGGTTAAGTAAGTCAAAAGGGTATGACAAATATCCTAGGACATCATTTATACATGTTATCCTAAGATTGCTACCAATGAACATATTTCCACAGAAAAAGACACTCACAGACTTATCAAATAAACTAATGGCTAGCCAAAATGAAAGGTGGGAGGATGGGTAAATTAGGACAATGGGGTTAAAATACATATACTAATGTATGTTAAATGTATATAAACATATAACATATGAAATATATAAATAATATAATCACCAATACCTTTAAAATATACATTCTGTAATCACATACATGCTAACAGGTTCGAAGATGAACAGACATATGTATGAATCATTGAGCAGATTCTGTACAGCCAGAAAACCACAACACTCTAATCAAATTTACTCCGATAAGAAATAGAAATTAAATTTAAAAAACAAACATAAGTTAGGAGACATAAACTTCTGGGGGCTTGTCCCAGCACATTGCACTCTAATTTACAAGCTCGGAACACTACCTCCAGGAAGACTGTGTTGTCCTAGTAACAAGACTTGAGAACGTAATAATGCTGCCGCCTTGTGGCTGCTTCCCACAACAGTAGCTTTAAACCCAGTGCCAATGGTTGCTTATATAGTCACAAGGACTGCAGGGCTGTAAAAGACACAGGCCCTCAAAAAATGCCCTGGGGTATGGAATTGGCAAGAAAATTCAACACATGAGAAATTTTCAAGAAGTCAATAAGAGGAGGGAAGTTGTAGTCACTCTTTAAAAAAAAAGGAAAAGAAAAAAAGGACATGCCTAAAGCTCAGCATAAGGAATTATTAGCCACATGCGTATCCAACCTCCAAAAAGGTTTCAGCTCACACCAGTCATGACCATCAGCAAAAAGTCTACAAACTATAAATGCTGAAGGGGTTTTAGAGAACTGTGTACCTTCTAGCTGCTGGTGGGATGTAAAGTGGTAACAGCAGTAACGCAAACTGAATCGAGCTGCTTGAAAAGGTAAACATTGAGCTACCATATGATGCGGCAGGGCACATTTTGGGCCTATAACCTAAGACAACTGGATTCGGAAAGACAGAGGCAGGCAAATGTGCACTGCAACAATATTGAAATAGCCAAGACATGGAAGCAAAAAAAAGGTCCATAAACAGATGAATGGACAAAGACGAAATGGTACACGTACCAAATGGAATAGAAGCCTCTGGAAAAAAATGAACAATGCCGTTTTCAGGACTAGAGATGAGCCTAGAAATAATCATATAAGGTTAAGTAAGTCAAAAGGGTATGACAAATATCCTATGATATCATTAATACATGTTATCCTAAGATTGCTACCAATGAACATATTTCCACAGAAAAAGACACTCACAGACTTATCAAATAAACTAATGGTTAGCCAAAATGAAAGGTGGGAGGATGGGTAAATTAGGACAATGGGGTTAACATACATATACTAATGTATGTTAAATGTATATAAACATATCACATATAAACTATATGCATTATATCATCACCAATAGCTTCAAAAATATACATTCTGTAATCACGTACATGGTAGCAGGATCCGAAGATGAACAGACATATGTATGAATCATTGAACAGATTCTGTACAGCCAGACAATCAAAACACTCTAAGCAAATTGACTCTGATAAGAAATAGAAATTATATTTAAAAAGCAAACATAAGTTAGGAGACATAAACTTCTGGGGGCTTGTCCCAGCACATTGCACTCTAATTTAAAAGCTCGGAACACTACCTCCAGGAAGACTGTGTTGTCCTAGTAACAAGACTTGAGAACGTAATAATGCTGCTGCCTTGTGGCTGCTTCCCACAACAGTAGCTTTAAACCCAGTGCCAATGGTTGCTTATATAGTCACAAGGACTGCACGGTTGTAAATGACACAGGCACTCAAAAAATGCCCTGGGGTAGGGAATAGGCAAGAAAATTCAACACATAAGAAACTTTTCAAGAAATCAATAAGAGGAGGGAAGTTGTACTCACTCATTTTAAAAAAAAGGAAAAGAAAAAATAGGACATGCCTAAAGCTCAGCATAAGGAATTATTAGCCACATGCATATCCAACCTCCAAAAAGGTTTCAGCTCACACCAGTCATGACCATCAGCAAAAAGTCTACAAACTATAAATGCTGAAGGGGTTTTAGAGAAGTGTGTACCTTCTAGCTGCTGGTGGGATATAAAGTCGTAACAGCACTAATGCAAACTGAATCGAGCTGCTTGAAAACGTAAAAATTGAGCTACCATATGATGCGGCAGGGCACCTTTTGGGCCTATAACCTAAGACCACCAGAATCGGAAAGACAGAGGCAGGCAAATGTGCACTGCAACAATACTGAAATAGCAAAGACATGGAAGCAAAAAAAAAGGTCCATAAACAGATGAATGGACAAAGACGAAGTGGGATACGTACCAAATGGAATAGTAGCCTCGGGAAAAAAATGAACAATGCCGTTTTCAGGACTACAGTTGAGCCTAGAAATAATCATATAAGGTTAAGTAAGTCAAAAGGGTATGACAAATATCCTAGGACATCATTTATACATGTTATCCTAAGATTGCTACCAATGAACATATTTCCACAGAAAAAGACACTCACAGACTTATCAAATAAACTAATGGCTAGCCAAAATGAAAGGTGGGAGGATGGGTAAATTAGGACAATGGGGTTAAAATACATATACTAATGTATGTTAAATGTATATAAACATATAACATATGAAATATATAAATAATATAATCACCAATACCTTTAAAATATACATTCTGTAATCACATACATGCTAACAGGTTCGAAGATGAACAGACATATGTATGAATCATTGAGCAGATTCTGTACAGCCAGAAAACCACAACACTCTAATCAAATTTACTCCGATAAGAAATAGAAATTAAATTTAAAAAACAAACATAAGTTAGGAGACATAAACTTCTGGGGGCTTGTCCCAGCACATTGCACTCTAATTTACAAGCTCGGAACACTACCTCCAGGAAGACTGTGTTGTCCTAGTAACAAGACTTGAGAACGTAATAATGCTGCCGCCTTGTGGCTGCTTCCCACAACAGTAGCTTTAAACCCAGTGCCAATGGTTGCTTATATAGTCACAAGGACTGCAGGGCTGTAAAAGACACAGGCCCTCAAAAAATGCCCTGGGGTATGGAATTGGCAAGAAAATTCAACACATGAGAAATTTTCAAGAAGTCAATAAGAGGAGGGAAGTTGTAGTCACTCTTTAAAAAAAAAGGAAAAGAAAAAAAGGACATGCCTAAAGCTCAGCATAAGGAATTATTAGCCACATGCGTATCCAACCTCCAAAAAGGTTTCAGCTCACACCAGTCATGACCATCAGCAAAAAGTCTACAAACTATAAATGCTGAAGGGGTTTTAGAGAACTGTGTACCTTCTAGCTGCTGGTGGGATGTAAAGTGGTAACAGCAGTAACGCAAACTGAATCGAGCTGCTTGAAAAGGTAAACATTGAGCTACCATATGATGCGGCAGGGCACATTTTGGGCCTATAACCTAAGACAACTGGATTCGGAAAGACAGAGGCAGGCAAATGTGCACTGCAACAATATTGAAATAGCCAAGACATGGAAGCAAAAAAAAGGTCCATAAACAGATGAATGGACAAAGACGAAATGGTACACGTACCAAATGGAATAGAAGCCTCTGGAAAAAAATGAACAATGCCGTTTTCAGGACTAGAGATGAGCCTAGAAATAATCATATAAGGTTAAGTAAGTCAAAAGGGTATGACAAATATCCTATGATATCATTAATACATGTTATCCTAAGATTGCTACCAATGAACATATTTCCACAGAAAAAGACACTCACAGACTTATCAAATAAACTAATGGTTAGCCAAAATGAAAGGTGGGAGGATGGGTAAATTAGGACAATGGGGTTAACATACATATACTAATGTATGTTAAATGTATATAAACATATCACATATAAACTATATGCATTATATCATCACCAATAGCTTCAAAAATATACATTCTGTAATCACGTACATGGTAGCAGGATCCGAAGATGAACAGACATATGTATGAATCATTGAACAGATTCTGTACAGCCAGACAATCAAAACACTCTAAGCAAATTGACTCTGATAAGAAATAGAAATTATATTTAAAAAGCAAACATAAGTTAGGAGACATAAACTTCTGGGGGCTTGTCCCAGCACATTGCACTCTAATTTAAAAGCTCGGAACACTACCTCCAGGAAGACTCTGTTGTCCTAGTAACAAGACTTGAGAACGTAATAATGCTGCCGCCTTGTGGCTGTCTCCAAAAACAGCACCTTTAAACCCAGTGCCAATGGTTGCTTATATAGTCACAAGGACTGCACGGTTGTAAATGACACAGGCACTCAAAAAATGCCCTGGGGTAGGGAATAGGCAAGAAAATTCAACACATAAGAAACTTTTCAAGAAATCAATAAGAGGAGGGAAGTTGTACTCACTCATTTTAAAAAAAAGGAAAAGAAAAAATAGGACATGCCTAAAGCTCAGCATAAGGAATTATTAGCCACATGCGTATCCAACCTCCAAAAAGGTTTTAGCTCACACCAGTCATGACCATCAGCAAAAAGTCTACAAACTATAAATGCTGAAGGGGTTTTAGAGAAGTGTGTACCTTCTAGCTGCTGGTGGGATATAAAGTCGTAACAGCACTAATGCAAACTGAATCGAGCTGCTTGAAAACGTAAAAATTGAGCTACCATATGATGCGGCAGGGCACCTTTTGGGCCTATAACCTAAGACCACCAGAATCGGAAAGACAGAGGCAGGCAAATGTGCACTGCAACAATACTGAAATAGCAAAGACATGGAAGCAAAAAAAAAGGTCCATAAACAGATGAATGGACAAAGACGAAGTGGGATACGTACCAAATGGAATAGTAGCCTCGGGAAAAAAATGAACAATGCCGTTTTCAGGACTACAGTTGAGCCTAGAAATAATCATATAAGGTTAAGTAAGTCAAAAGGGTATGACAAATATCCTAGGACATCATTTATACATGTTATCCTAAGATTGCTACCAATGAACATATTTCCACAGAAAAAGACACTCACAGACTTATCAAATAAACTAATGGCTAGCCAAAATGAAAGGTGGGAGGATGGGTAAATTAGGACAATGGGGTTAAAATACATATACTAATGTATGTTAAATGTATATAAACATATAACATATGAAATATATAAATAATATAATCACCAATACCTTTAAAATATACATTCTGTAATCACATACATGCTAACAGGTTCGAAGATGAACAGACATATGTATGAATCATTGAGCAGATTCTGTACAGCCAGAAAACCACAACACTCTAATCAAATTTACTCCGATAAGAAATAGAAATTAAATTTAAAAAACAAACATAAGTTAGGAGACATAAACTTCTGGGGGCTTGTCCCAGCACATTGCACTCTAATTTACAAGCTCGGAACACTACCTCCAGGAAGACTGTGTTGTCCTAGTAACAAGACTTGAGAACGTAATAATGCTGCCGCCTTGTGGCTGCTTCCCACAACAGTAGCTTTAAACCCAGTGCCAATGGTTGCTTATATAGTCACAAGGACTGCAGGGCTGTAAAAGACACAGGCCCTCAAAAAATGCCCTGGGGTATGGAATTGGCAAGAAAATTCAACACATGAGAAATTTTCAAGAAGTCAATAAGAGGAGGGAAGTTGTAGTCACTCTTTAAAAAAAAAGGAAAAGAAAAAAAGGACATGCCTAAAGCTCAGCATAAGGAATTATTAGCCACATGCGTATCCAACCTCCAAAAAGGTTTCAGCTCACACCAGTCATGACCATCAGCAAAAAGTCTACAAACTATAAATGCTGAAGGGGTTTTAGAGAACTGTGTACCTTCTAGCTGCTGGTGGGATGTAAAGTGGTAACAGCAGTAACGCAAACTGAATCGAGCTGCTTGAAAAGGTAAACATTGAGCTACCATATGATGCGGCAGGGCACATTTTGGGCCTATAACCTAAGACAACTGGATTCGGAAAGACAGAGGCAGGCAAATGTGCACTGCAACAATATTGAAATAGCCAAGACATGGAAGCAAAAAAAAGGTCCATAAACAGATGAATGGACAAAGACGAAATGGTACACGTACCAAATGGAATAGAAGCCTCTGGAAAAAAATGAACAATGCCGTTTTCAGGACTAGAGATGAGCCTAGAAATAATCATATAAGGTTAAGTAAGTCAAAAGGGTATGACAAATATCCTATGATATCATTAATACATGTTATCCTAAGATTGCTACCAATGAACATATTTCCACAGAAAAAGACACTCACAGACTTATCAAATAAACTAATGGTTAGCCAAAATGAAAGGTGGGAGGATGGGTAAATTAGGACAATGGGGTTAACATACATATACTAATGTATGTTAAATGTATATAAACATATCACATATAAACTATATGCATTATATCATCACCAATAGCTTCAAAAATATACATTCTGTAATCACGTACATGGTAGCAGGATCCGAAGATGAACAGACATATGTATGAATCATTGAACAGATTCTGTACAGCCAGACAATCAAAACACTCTAAGCAAATTGACTCTGATAAGAAATAGAAATTATATTTAAAAAGCAAACATAAGTTAGGAGACATAAACTTCTGGGGGCTTGTCCCAGCACATTGCACTCTAATTTAAAAGCTCGGAACACTACCTCCAGGAAGACTGTGTTGTCCTAGTAACAAGACTTGAGAACGTAATAATGCTGCTGCCTTGTGGCTGCTTCCCACAACAGTAGCTTTAAACCCAGTGCCAATGGTTGCTTATATAGTCACAAGGACTGCACGGTTGTAAATGACACAGGCACTCAAAAAATGCCCTGGGGTAGGGAATAGGCAAGAAAATTCAACACATAAGAAACTTTTCAAGAAATCAATAAGAGGAGGGAAGTTGTACTCACTCATTTTAAAAAAAAGGAAAAGAAAAAATAGGACATGCCTAAAGCTCAGCATAAGGAATTATTAGCCACATGCGTATCCAACCTCCAAAAAGGTTTCAGCTCACACCAGTCATGACCATCAGCAAAAAGTCTACAAACTATAAATGCTGAAGGGGTTTTAGAGAAGTGTGTACCTTCTAGCTGCTGGTGGGATATAAAGTCGTAACAGCACTAATGCAAACTGAATCGAGCTGCTTGAAAACGTAAAAATTGAGCTACCATATGATGCGGCAGGGCACCTTTTG
Source organism: Balaenoptera physalus (assembly GCF_965194825.1). Classification (NCBI taxonomy): domain Eukaryota; kingdom Metazoa; phylum Chordata; class Mammalia; order Artiodactyla; family Balaenopteridae; genus Balaenoptera; species Balaenoptera physalus. Next base: position 87,248 of record NW_028125289.1, read on the forward strand.
GGCCTATAACCTAAGACCACCAGAATCGGAAAGACAGAGGCAGGCAAATGTGCACTGCAACAATACTGAAATAGCAAAGACATGGAAGCAAAAAAAAAGGTCCATAAACAGATGAATGGACAAAGACGAAGTGGGATACGTACCAAATGGAATAGTAGCCTCGGGAAAAAAATGAACAATGCCGTTTTCAGGACTACAGTTGAGCCTAGAAATAATCATATAAGGTTAAGTAAGTCAAAAGGGTATGACAAATATCCTATGACATCATTTATACATGTTATCCTAAGATTGCTACCAATGAACATATTTCCACAGAAAAAGACACTCACAGACTTATCAAATAAAATAATGGCTAGCCAAAATGAAAGGTGGGAGGATGGGTAAATTAGGACAATGGGGTTAAAATACATATACTAATGTATGTTAAATGTATATAAACATATAACATATGAAATATATAAATAATATAATCACCAATACCTTTAAAATATACATTCTGTAATCACATACATGCTAACAGGTTCGAAGATGAACAGACATATGTATGAATCATTGAGCAGATTCTGTACAGCCAGAAAACCACAACACTCTAATCAAATTTACTCCGATAAGAAATAGAAATTAAATTTAAAAAACAAACATAAGTTACGAGACATAAACTTCTGGGGGCTTGTCCCAGCACATTGCACTCTAATTTACAAGCTCGGAACACTACCTCCAGGAAGACTGTGTTGTCCTAGTAACAAGACTTGAGAACGTAATAATGCTGCCGCCTTTTGGCTGCTTCCCACAACAGTAGCTTTAAACCCAGTGCCAATGGTTGCTTATATAGTCACAAGGACTGCAGGGCTGTAAAAGACACAGGCCCTCAAAAAATGCCCTGGGGTATGGAATTGGCAAGAAAATTCAACACATGAGTAACTTTTCAAGAAGTCAATAAGAGGAGGGAAGTTGTACTCACTCTTTAAAAAAAAAGGAAAAGAAAAAAAAAGGACATGCCTAAAGCTCAGTATAAGGAATTATTAGCCACATGCAAATTCAAATTCAAAAAGGTTTCAGGTGACACCAGTCATGACCATCAGCAAAAAGTCTACAAACTATAAATGCTGAAGGGGTTTTAGAGAATTGTGTACATTCTACCTGCTGGTGGGATGTAAAGTGGTAACAGCACTAACGCATACTGAATGGAGCTGCTTGAAAAGGTAAAAATTGAGTTACCATATGATGCGGCAGGGCACCTTTTGGGCCTATAACCTAAGACCACCAAAATCGGAAATACAGAGGCAGGCAAATGTGCACTGCAACAATACTGAAATACCCAAGACATGGAAGCAAAAAATGGTCCATAAACAGGTGAATGGACAAAGAAGAAGTGGTATATGGACAGAATGGAAGAGTAGCCTCGGGAAAAAAATGAACAATGCCGTTTTCAGAACTACAGTTGAGACTAGAAATAGTCATATAAGGGTAAGTTAGTCAAAAGGGTATGACAAATATCCTATGATATCATTTATACATGTTATCCTAAGATTGCTACCAATGAACATATTTCCACAAAAAAAGACACTCACAGACTTATCAAATAAACTAATGGTTAGCCAAAATGAAAGGTGGGAGGATGGGTAAATTAGGACTATGGGGTTAACATACATATACTAATGTATGTTAAATGTATATAAACATATAACATATGAACTATATAAAATATATAATCACCAAACCTTTAAAATATACATTCTGTAATCACATACATGATAACAGGTTCCGAAGATGAACAGATATATGTATGAATCATTGAGCAGATTCTGTACAGCCAATCAAAACACTCTAATCAAATTTACTCCGATAAGAAATAGAAATTAAATTTAAAAAGCAAACATAAGTTAGGAGACATAAACTTCTGGGGGCTTGTCCCAGCACATTCCACTCTAATTTACAACCTTGGAAAACTACCTCCAGGAAGACTCTGTTGCCCTAGTAAGAAGAGTGGAGAACGTAATAATGCTGCCGCCTTGTGGCTGTTTCCCACAACAGCAGCTTTAAACCCAGTGCCAAAGGTTGCTTATTAGTCACAAGGACTCAAGGGCTCTAAATGACACCTGCATTCAAAAAATGCCCTGGGGTAGGGAATAGGCAAAAAAATTCAACACATGAGAAACTTTTCAAGAAGTCAATAAGAGGAGGGAAGTTGTACTCACTCTTTAAAACAAAAGGAAAAGAAAAAAATGACATGCCTAAAGCTCAGTATAAGGAACTATTAGCCACATGCAAATTCAAATTCAAAAAGGTTTCAGGTAACACCAGTCATGACCATCATCAAAAAGTCTACAAACTATAAATGCTGAAGGGGTTTTAGAGGAATGTGTACCTTCTAGCTGCTGGTGGGATGTAAAGAAGTAATACCACTAATGCAAACTGAATGGAGCTGCTTCAAAAGGTAAAAATTGAGTTACCATACGATGCGGCAGGGCACCTTTTGGGCCTATAACCTAAGACCACCAGAATCGGAAAGACAGAGGCAGGCAAATGTGCACTGCAACAATACTGAAATAGCCAAGACATGGAAGCAAAAAAAGGTCCATAAACAGATGAATGGACAAAGACGAAGTGGGATACGTACCAAATGGAATAGTAGCCTCGGGAAAAAAATGAACAATGCCGTTTTCAGGACTACAGTTGAGCCTAGAAATAATCATATAAGGTTAAGTAAGTCAAAAGGGTATGACAAATATCCTAGGACATCATTTATACATGTTATCCTAAGATTGCTACCAATGAACATATTTCCACAGAAAAAGACACTCACAGACTTATCAAATAAACTAATGGCTAGCCAAAATGAAAGGTGGGAGGATGGGTAAATTAGGACTATGGGGTTAAAATACATATACTAATGTATGTTAAATGTATATAAACATATAACATATGAAATATATAAATTATATAATCACCAATACCTTTAAAATATACATTCTGTAATCACATACATGCTAACAGGTTCGAAGATGAACAGACATATGTATGAATCATTGAGCAGATTCTGTACAGCCAGAAAACCACAACACTCTAATCAAATTTACTCCGATAAGAAATAGAAATTAAATTTAAAAAACAAACATAAGTTAGGAGACATAAACTTCTGGGGGCTTGTCCCAGCACATTGCACTCTAATTTACAAGCTCGGAACACTACCTCCAGGAAGACTGTGTTGTCCTAGTAACAAGACTTGAGAACGTAATAATGCTGCCGCCTTGTGGCTGCTTCCCACAACAGTAGCTTTAAACCCAGTGCCAATGGTTGCTTATATAGTCACAAGGACTGCAGGGCTGTAAAAGACACAGGCCCTCAAAAAATGCCCTGGGGTATGGAATTGGCAAGAAAATTCAACACATGAGAAATTTTCAAGAAGTCAATAAGAGGAGGGAAGTTGTAGTCACTCTTTAAAAAAAAAGGAAAAGAAAAAAAGGACATGCCTAAAGCTCAGCATAAGGAATTATTAGCCACATGCGTATCCAACCTCCAAAAAGGTTTCAGCTCACACCAGTCATGACCATCAGCAAAAAGTCTACAAACTATAAATGCTGAAGGGGTTTTAGAGAACTGTGTACCTTCTAGCTGCTGGTGGGATGTAAAGTGGTAACAGCAGTAACGCAAACTGAATCGAGCTGCTTGAAAAGGTAAACATTGAGCTACCATATGATGCGGCAGGGCACATTTTGGGCCTATAACCTAAGACAACTGGATTCGGAAAGACAGAGGCAGGCAAATGTGCACTGCAACAATATTGAAATAGCCAAGACATGGAAGCAAAAAAAAGGTCCATAAACAGATGAATGGAGAAAGACGAAATGGTACACGTACCAAATGGAATAGAAGCCTCTGGAAAAAAATGAACAATGCCGTTTTCAGGACTAGAGTTGAGCCTAGAAATAATCATATAAGGTTAAGTAAGTCAAAAGGGTATGACAAATATCCTATGATATCATTAATACATGTTATCCTAAGATTGCTACCAATGAACATATTTCCACAGAAAAAGACACTCACAGACTTATCAAATAAACTAATGGTTAGCCAAAATGAAAGGTGGGAGGATGGGTAAATTAGGACAATGGGGTTAACATACATATACTAATGTATGTTAAATGTATATAAACATATCACATATAAACTATATGCATTATATCATCACCAATAGCTTCAAAAATATACATTCTGTAATCACGTACATGGTAGCAGGATCCGAAGATGAACAGACATATGTATGAATCATTGAGCAGATTCTGTACAGCCAGACAATCAAAACACTCTAAGCAAACTGACTCTGATAAGAAATAGAAATTAAATTTAAAAAGCAAACATAAGTTAGGAGACATAAACTTCTGGGGGCTTGTCCCAGCACATTCCACTCTAATTTACAACCTTGGAAAACTACCTCCAGGAAGACTCTGTTGCCCTAGTAACAAGAGTTGAGAACGTAATAATGCTGCCACCTTGTGGCTGTTTCCCACAACAGCAGCTTTAAACCCAGTGCCAAAGGTTGCTTAATAGTCACAAGGACTGCAGGGCTCTAAATGACACCGGCCCTCAAAGAATGCCCTGGAGTAGGGAATAGGCAAAAAAATTCAACACATGAGTAAATTTTCAAGAAGTCAATAAGAGGAGGGAAGTTGTACTCACTCTTTAAAAAAAAAAGGAAAAGAATAAAAAAGGACATGCCTAAAGCTCAGTATAAGGAATTATTAGCCACATGCAAATTCAAATTCAAAAAGGTTTCAGGTGACACCAGTCATGACCATCAGCAAAAAGTCTACAAACTATAAATGCTGAAGGGGTTTTAGAGCATTGTGTACCTTCTAGCTGCTGGTGGGATGTAAAGTGGAAACAGCACTAACGCAAAATGAATCGAGCTGCTTGAAAAGGTAAAAATTGAGCTACCAAATGATGGGGCAGGGCACCTTTTGGGCCTATAACCTAAGACCACCAAAATTGGAAAGACAGAGGCAGGCAAATATGCACTGCAACAATACTGAAATAGCCAAGATATGGAAGCAAAAAAAAGGTCCATAAACAGATGAATGGACAAAGAAGAAGTGGTATACGGACAGAATGGAATAGTAGCCTCGGGAGAAAAATGAACAATGCTGTTTTCAAGACTACAGTTGAGCCTAGAAAAAATCATATAAGGTTAAGTAAGTCAAAAGGGTATGACAAATATCCTATGATATCATTTATACAAGTTTTCTTAAGATTGCTACCAATGAACATATTTCCACAGAAAAAGACACTCACAGACTTATCAAATAAACTAATGGTTAGCCAAAATGAAAGGTGGGGGGATGGGTAAGTTAGGACTATGGGGTTAACATACATATACTAATGTAAGTTAAATGTATATAAACATATAACATATAAACGATATGAATTATATAATCACCAATACCTTCAAAATATATATTCTGTGATCACATACATGGTAACAGGATCCGAAGATGAACAGACATATGTATGAATCATTGAACAGATTCTGTACAGCCAGACAATCAAAACACTCTAATCAAATTTACTCCGATAAAAAATACAAATTAAATTTAAAAAACAAACATAAGTAAGGAGACATAAACTTCTGGGGGCTTGTCCCAGCACATTGCACTCTAATTTACAAGCTCGGAACACTACCTCCAGGAAGACTGTGTTGTCCTAGTAACAAGACTTGAGAACGTAATAATGCTGCCGCCTTGTGGCTGCTTCCCACAACAGTAGCTTTAAACCCAGTGCCAATGGTTGCTTATATAGTCACAAGGACTGCAGGGCTGTAAAAGACACAGGCCCTCAAAAAATGCCCTGGGGTATGGAATTGGCAAGAAAATTCAACACATGAGAAATTTTCAAGAAGTCAATAAGAGGAGGGAAGTTGTAGTCATTCTTTAAAAAAAAAGGAAAAGAAAAAAAGGACATGCCTAAAGCTCAGCATAAGGAATTATTAGCCACATGCGTATCCAACCTCCAAAAAGGTTTCAGCTCACACCAGTCATGACCATCAGCAAAAAGTCTACAAACTATAAATGCTGAAGGGGTTTTAGAGAACTGTGTACCTTCTAGCTGCTGGTGGGATGTAAAGTGGTAACAGCAGTAACGCAAACTGAATCGAGCTGCTTGAAAAGGTAAACATTGAGCTACCATATGATGCGGCAGGGCACATTTTGGGCCTATAACCTAAGACAACTGGATTCGGAAAGACAGAGGCAGGCAAATGTGCACTGCAACAATATTGAAATAGCCAAGACATGGAAGCAAAAAAAAGGTCCATAAACAGATGAATGGACAAAGACGAAATGGTACACGTACCAAATGGAATAGAAGCCTCTGGAAAAAAATGAACAATGCCGTTTTCAGGACTAGAGATGAGCCTAGAAATAATCATATAAGGTTAAGTAAGTCAAAAGGGTATGACAAATATCCTATGATATCATTAATACATGTTATCCTAAGATTGCTACCAATGAACATATTTCCACAGAAAAAGACACTCACAGACTTATCAAATAAACTAATGGTTAGCCAAAATGAAAGGTGGGAGGATGGGTAAATTAGGACAATGGGGTTAACATACATATACTAATGTATGTTAAATGTATATAAACATATCACATATAAACTATATGCATTATATCATCACCAATAGCTTCAAAAATATACATTCTGTAATCACGTACATGGTAGCAGGATCCGAAGATGAACAGACATATGTATGAATCATTGAACAGATTCTGTACAGCCAGACAATCAAAACACTCTAAGCAAATTGACTCTGATAAGAAATAGAAATTATATTTAAAAAGCAAACATAAGTTAGGAGACATAAACTTCTGGGGGCTTGTCCCAGCACATTGCACTCTAATTTAAAAGCTCGGAACACTACCTCCAGGAAGACTCTGTTGTCCTAGTAACAAGACTTGAGAACGTAATAATGCTGCCGCCTTGTGGCTGTCTCCAAAAACAGCACCTTTAAACCCAGTGCCAATGGTTGCTTATATAGTCACAAGGACTGCACGGTTGTAAATGACACAGGCACTCAAAAAATGCCCTGGGGTAGGGAATAGGCAAGAAAATTCAACACATAAGAAACTTTTCAAGAAATCAATAAGAGGAGGGAAGTTGTACTCACTCATTTTAAAAAAAAGGAAAAGAAAAAATAGGACATGCCTAAAGCTCAGCATAAGGAATTATTAGCCACATGCGTATCCAACCTCCAAAAAGGTTTCAGCTCACACCAGTCATGACCATCAGCAAAAAGTCTACAAACTATAAATGCTGAAGGGGTTTTAGAGAAGTGTGTACCTTCTAGCTGCTGGTGGGATATAAAGTCGTAACAGCACTAATGCAAACTGAATCGAGCTGCTTGAAAACGTAAAAATTGAGCTACCATATGATGCGGCAGGGCACCTTTTGGGCCTATAACCTAAGACCACCAGAATCGGAAAGACAGAGGCAGGCAAATGTGCACTGCAACAATACTGAAATAGCAAAGACATGGAAGCAAAAAAAAAGGTCCATAAACAGATGAATGGACAAAGACGAAGTGGGATACGTACCAAATGGAATAGTAGCCTCGGGAAAAAAATGAACAATGCCGTTTTCAGGACTACAGTTGAGCCTAGAAATAATCATATAAGGTTAAGTAAGTCAAAAGGGTATGACAAATATCCTAGGACATCATTTATACATGTTATCCTAAGATTGCTACCAATGAACATATTTCCACAGAAAAAGACACTCACAGACTTATCAAATAAACTAATGACTAGCCAAAATGAAAGGTGGGAGGATGGGTAAATTAGGACTATGGGGTTAAAATACATATACTAATGTATGTTAAATGTATATAAACATATAACATATGAAATATATAAATTATATAATCACCAATACCTTTAAAATATACATTCTGTAATCACATACATGCTAACAGGTTCGAAGATGAACAGACATATGTATGAATCATTGAGCAGATTCTGTACAGCCAGAAAACCACAACACTCTAATCAAATTTACTCCGATAAGAAATAGAAATTAAATTTAAAAAACAAACATAAGTTAGGAGACATAAACTTCTGGGGGCTTGTCCCAGCACATTGCACTCTAATTTACAAGCTCGGAACACTACCTCCAGGAAGACTGTGTTGTCCTAGTAACAAGACTTGAGAACGTAATAATGCTGCCGCCTTGTGGCTGCTTCCCACAACAGTAGCTTTAAACCCAGTGCCAATGGTTGCTTATATAGTCACAAGGACTGCAGGGCTGTAAAAGACACAGGCCCTCAAAAAATGCCCTGGGGTATGGAATTGGCAAGAAAATTCAACACATGAGAAATTTTCAAGAAGTCAATAAGAGGAGGGAAGTTGTAGTCACTCTTTAAAAAAAAAGGAAAAGAAAAAAAGGACATGCCTAAAGCTCAGCATAAGGAATTATTAGCCACATGCGTATCCAACCTCCAAAAAGGTTTCAGCTCACACCAGTCATGACCATCAGCAAAAAGTCTACAAACTATAAATGCTGAAGGGGTTTTAGAGAACTGTGTACCTTCTAGCTGCTGGTGGGATGTAAAGTGGTAACAGCAGTAACGCAAACTGAATCGAGCTGCTTGAAAAGGTAAACATTGAGCTACCATATGATGCGGCAGGGCACATTTTGGGCCTATAACCTAAGACAACTGGATTCGGAAAGACAGAGGCAGGCAAATGTGCACTGCAACAATATTGAAATAGCCAAGACATGGAAGCAAAAAAAAGGTCCATAAACAGATGAATGGACAAAGACGAAATGGTACACGTACCAAATGGAATAGAAGCCTCTGGAAAAAAATGAACAATGCCGTTTTCAGGACTAGAGTTGAGCCTAGAAATAATCATATAAGGTTAAGTAAGTCAAAAGGGTATGACAAATATCCTATGATATCATTAATACATGTTATCCTAAGATTGCTACCAATGAACATATTTCCACAGAAAAAGACACTCACAGACTTATCAAATAAACTAATGGTTAGCCAAAATGAAAGGTGGGAGGATGGGTAAATTAGGACAATGGGGTTAACATACATATACTAATGTATGTTAAATGTATATAAACATATCACATATAAACTATATGCATTATATCATCACCAATAGCTTCAAAAATATACATTCTGTAATCACGTACATGGTAGCAGGATCCGAAGATGAACAGACATATGTATGAATCATTGAGCAGATTCTGTACAGCCAGACAATCAAAACACTCTAAGCAAACTGACTCTGATAAGAAATAGAAATTAAATTTAAAAAGCAAACATAAGTTAGGAGACATAAACTTCTGGGGGCTTGTCCCAGCACATTCCACTCTAATTTACAACCTTGGAAAACTACCTCCAGGAAGACTCTGTTGCCCTAGTAACAAGAGTTGAGAACGTAATAATGCTGCCACCTTGTGGCTGTTTCCCACAACAGCAGCTTTAAACCCAGTGCCAAAGGTTGCTTAATAGTCACAAGGACTGCAGGGCTCTAAATGACACCGGCCCTCAAAGAATGCCCTGGAGTAGGGAATAGGCAAAAAAATTCAACACATGAGTAAATTTTCAAGAAGTCAATAAGAGGAGGGAAGTTGTACTCACTCTTTAAAAAAAAAGGAAAAGAATAAAAAAGGACATGCCTAAAGCTCAGGATAAGGAATTATTAGCCACATGCAAATTCAAATTCAAAAAGGTTTCAGGTGACACCAGTCATGACCATCAGCAAAAAGTCTACAAACTATAAATGCTGAAGGGGTTTTAGAGCATTGTGTACCTTCTAGCTGCTGGTGGGATGTAAAGTGGAAACAGCACTAACGCAAAATGAATCGAGCTGCTTGAAAAGGTAAAAATTGAGCTACCAAATGATGGGGCAGGGCACCTTTTGGGCCTATAACCTAAGACCACCAAAATTGGAAAGACAGAGGCAGGCAAATATGCACTGCAACAATACTGAAATAGCCAAGATATGGAAGCAAAAAAAAGGTCCATAAACAGATGAATGGACAAAGAAGAAGTGGTATACGGACAGAATGGAATAGTAGCCTCGGGAGAAAAATGAACAATGCTGTTTTCAGGACTACAGTTGAGCCTAGAAAAAATCATATAAGGTTAAGTAAGTCAAAAGGGTATGACAAATATCCTATGATATCATTAATACATGTTATCCTAAGATTGCTACCAATGAACATATTTCCACAGAAAAAGACACTCACAGACTTATCAAATAAACTAATGGTTAGCCAAAATGAAAGGTGGGAGGATGGGTAAATTAGGACAATGGGGTTAACATACATATACTAATGTATGTTAAATGTATATAAACATATCACATATAAACTATATGCATTATATCATCACCAATAGCTTCAAAAATATACATTCTGTAATCACGTACATGGTAGCAGGATCCGAAGATGAACAGACATATGTATGAATCATTGAGCAGATTCTGTACAGCCAGACAATCAAAACACTCTAAGCAAACTGACTCTGATAAGAAATAGAAATTAAATTTAAAAAGCAAACATAAGTTAGGAGACATAAACTTCTGGGGGCTTGTCCCAGCACATTCCACTCTAATTTACAACCTTGGAAAACTACCTCCAGGAAGACTCTGTTGCCCTAGTAACAAGAGTTGAGAACGTAATAATGCTGCCACCTTGTGGCTGTTTCCCACAACAGCAGCTTTAAACCCAGTGCCAAAGGTTGCTTAATAGTCACAAGGACTGCAGGGCTCTAAATGACACCGGCCCTCAAAGAATGCCCTGGAGTAGGGAATAGGCAAAAAAATTCAACACATGAGTAAATTTTCAAGAAGTCAATAAGAGGAGGGAAGTTGTACTCACTCTTTAAAAAAAAAAGGAAAAGAATAAAAAAGGACATGCCTAAAGCTCAGGATAAGGAATTATTAGCCACATGCAAATTCAAATTCAAAAAGGTTTCAGGTGACACCAGTCATGACCATCAGCAAAAAGTCTACAAACTATAAATGCTGAAGGGGTTTTAGAGCATTGTGTACCTTCTAGCTGCTGGTGGGATGTAAAGTGGAAACAGCACTAACGCAAAATGAATCGAGCTGCTTGAAAAGGTAAAAATTGAGCTACCAAATGATGGGGCAGGGCACCTTTTGGGCCTATAACCTAAGACCACCAAAATTGGAAAGACAGAGGCAGGCAAATATGCACTGCAACAATACTGAAATAGCCAAGATATGGAAGCAAAAAAAAGGTCCATAAACAGATGAATGGACAAAGAAGAAGTGGTATACGGACAGAATGGAATAGTAGCCTCGGGAGAAAAATGAACAATGCTGTTTTCAGGACTACAGTTGAGCCTAGAAAAAATCATATAAGGTTAAGTAAGTCAAAAGGGTATGACAAATATCCTATGATATCATTTATACAAGTTTTCTTAAGATTGCTACCAATGAACATATTTCCACAGAAAAAGACACTCACAGACTTATCAAATAAACTAATGGTTAGCCAAAATGAAAGGTGGGGGGATGGGTAAGTTAGGACTATGGGGTTAACATACATATACTAATGTAAGTTAAATGTATATAAACATATAACATATAAACGATATGAATTATATAATCACCAATACCTTCAAAATATATATTCTGTGATCACATACATGGTAACAGGATCCGAAGATGAACAGACATATGTATGAATCATTGAACAGATTCTGTACAGCCAGACAATCAAAACACTCTAATCAAATTTACTCCGATAAAAAATACAAATTAAATTTAAAAAACAAACATAAGTAAGGAGACATAAACTTCTGGGGGCTTGTCCCAGCACATTGCACTCTAATTTAAAAGCTCGGAACACTACCTCCAGGAAGACTGTGTTGTCCTAGTAACAGGACTTGAGAACGTAATAATGCTGCTGCCTTGTGGCTGCTTCCCACAGCAGTAGCTTTAAACCCAGTGCCAATGGTTGCTTATATAGTCACAAGGACTGCAGGGCTGTAAAAGACACAGGCCTTCAAAAAATGCCCTGGGGTATGGAATTGGCAAGAAAATTCAACACATGAGAAATTTTCAAGAAGTCAATAAGAGGAGGGAAGTTGTAGTCACTCTTTAAAAAAAAAGGAAAAGAAAAAAAGGACATGCCTAAAGCTCAGCATAAGGAATTATTAGCCACATGCGTATCCAACCTCCAAAAAGGTTTCAGCTCACACCAGTCATGACCATCAGCAAAAAGTCTACAAACTATAAATGCTGAAGGGGTTTTAGAGAACTGTGTACCTTCTAGCTGCTGGTGGGATGTAAAGTGGTAACAGCAGTAACGCAAACTGAATCGAGCTGCTTGAAAAGGTAAACATTGAGCTACCATATGATGCGGCAGGGCACATTTTGGGCCTATAACCTAAGACAACTGGATTCGGAAAGACAGAGGCAGGCAAATGTGCACTGCAACAATATTGAAATAGCCAAGACATGGAAGCAAAAAAAAGGTCCATAAACAGATGAATGGACAAAGACGAAATGGTACACGTACCAAATGGAATAGAAGCCTCTGGAAAAAAATGAACAATGCCGTTTTCAGGACTAGAGATGAGCCTAGAAATAATCATATAAGGTTAAGTAAGTCAAAAGGGTATGACAAATATCCTATGATATCATTAATACATGTTATCCTAAGATTGCTACCAATGAACATATTTCCACAGAAAAAGACACTCACAGACTTATCAAATAAACTAATGGTTAGCCAAAATGAAAGGTGGGAGGATGGGTAAATTAGGACAATGGGGTTAACATACATATACTAATGTATGTTAAATGTATATAAACATATCACATATAAACTATATGCATTATATCATCACCAATAGCTTCAAAAATATACATTCTGTAATCACGTACATGGTAGCAGGATCCGAAGATGAACAGACATATGTATGAATCATTGAACAGATTCTGTACAGCCAGACAATCAAAACACTCTAAGCAAATTGACTCTGATAAGAAATAGAAATTATATTTAAAAAGCAAACATAAGTTAGGAGACATAAACTTCTGGGGGCTTGTCCCAGCACATTGCACTCTAATTTAAAAGCTCGGAACACTACCTCCAGGAAGACTCTGTTGTCCTAGTAACAAGACTTGAGAATGTAATAATGCTGCCGCCTTGTGGCTGTCTCCAAAAACAGCACCTTTAAACCCAGTGCCAATGGTTGCTTATATAGTCACAAGGACTGCACGGTTGTAAATGACACAGGCACTCAAAAAATGCCCTGGGGTAGGGAATAGGCAAGAAAATTCAACACATAAGAAACTTTTCAAGAAATCAATAAGAGGAGGGAAGTTGTACTCACTCATTTTAAAAAAAAGGAAAAGAAAAAATAGGACATGCCTAAAGCTCAGCATAAGGAATTATTAGCCACATGCGTATCCAACCTCCAAAAAGGTTTCAGCTCACACCAGTCATGACCATCAGCAAAAAGTCTACAAACTATAAATGCTGAAGGGGTTTTAGAGAAGTGTGTACCTTCTAGCTGCTGGTGGGATATAAAGTCGTAACAGCACTAATGCAAACTGAATCGAGCTGCTTGAAAACGTAAAAATTGAGCTACCATATGATGCGGCAGGGCACCTTTTGGGCCTATAACCTAAGACCACCAGAATCGGAAAGACAGAGGCAGGCAAATGTGCACTGCAACAATACTGAAATAGCAAAGACATGGAAGCAAAAAAAAAGGTCCATAAACAGATGAATGGACAAAGACGAAGTGGGATACGTACCAAATGGAATAGTAGCCTCGGGAAAAAAATGAACAATGCCGTTTTCAGGACTACAGTTGAGCCTAGAAATAATCATATAAGGTTAAGTAAGTCAAAAGGGTATGACAAATATCCTATGACATCATTTATACATGTTATCCTAAGATTGCTACCAATGAACATATTTCCACAGAAAAATACACTCACAGACTTATCAAATAAACTAATGGCTAGCCAAAATGAAAGGTGGGAGGATGGGTAAATTAGGACAATGGGGTTAAAATACATATACTAATGTATGTTAAATGTATATAAACATATAACATATGAAATATATAAATAATATAATCACCAATACCTTTAAAATATACATTCTGTAATCACATACATGCTAACAGGTTCGAAGATGAACAGACATATGTATGAATCATTGAGCAGATTCTGTACAGCCAGAAAACCACAACACTCTAATCAAATTTACTCCGATAAGAAATAGAAATTAAATTTAAAAAACAAACATAAGTTAGGAGACATAAACTTCTGGGGGCTTGTCCCAGCACATTGCACTCTAATTTACAAGCTCGGAACACTACCTCCAGGAAGACTGTGTTGTCCTAGTAACAAGACTTGAGAACGTAATAATGCTGCCGCCTTTTGGCTGCTTCCCACAACAGTAGCTTTAAACCCAGTGCCAATGGTTGCTTATATAGTCACAAGGACTGCAGGGCTGTAAAAGACACAGGCCCTCAAAAAATGCCCTGGGGTATGGAATTGGCAAGAAAATTCAACACATGAGTAACTTTTCAAGAAGTCAATAAGAGGAGGGAAGTTGTACTCACTCTTTAAAAAAAAAGGAAAAGAAAAAAAAAGGACATGCCTAAAGCTCAGTATAAGGAATTATTAGCCACATGCAAATTCAAATTCAAAAAGGTTTCAGGTGACACCAGTCATGACCATCTGCAAAAAGTCTACAAACTATAAATGCTGAAGGGGTTTTAGAGAATTGTGTACATTCTACCTGCTGGTGGGATGTAAAGTGGTAACAGCACTAACGCATAGTGAATGGAGCTGCTTGAAAAGGTAAAAATTGAGTTACCATATGATGCGGCAGGGCACCTTTTGGGCCTATAACCTAAGACCACCAAAATCGGAAATACAGAGGCAGGCAAATGTGCACTGCAACAATACTGAAATACCCAAGACATGGAAGCAAAAAATGGTCCATAAACAGGTGAATGGACAAAGAAGAAGTGGTATATGGACAGAATGGAAGAGTAGCCTCGGGAAAAAAATGAACAATGCCGTTTTCAGAACTACAGTTGAGACTAGAAATAGTCATATAAGGGTAAGTTAGTCAAAAGGGTATGACAAATATCCTATGATATCATTTATACATGTTATCCTAAGATTGCTACCAATGAACATATTTCCACAAAAAAAGACACTCACAGACTTATCAAATAAACTAATGGTTAGCCAAAATGAAAGGTGGGAGGATGGGTAAATTAGGACTATGGGGTTAACATACATATACTAATGTATGTTAAATGTATATAAACATATAACATATGAACTATATAAAATATATAATCACCAAACCTTTAAAATATACATTCTGTAATCACATACATGATAACAGGTTCCGAAGATGAACAGATATATGTATGAATCATTGAGCAGATTCTGTACAGCCAATCAAAACACTCTAATCAAATTTACTCCGATAAGAAATAGAAATTAAATTTAAAAAGCAAACATAAGTTAGGAGACATAAACTTCTGGGGGCTTGTCCCAGCACATTCCACTCTAATTTACAACCTTGGAAAACTACCTCCAGGAAGACTCTGTTGCCCTAGTAAGAAGAGTGGAGAACGTAATAATGCTGCCGCCTTGTGGCTGTTTCCCACAACAGCAGCTTTAAACCCAGTGCCAAAGGTTGCTTAATAGTCACAAGGACTCAAGGGCTCTAAATGACAACTGCATTCAAAAAATGCCCTGGGGTAGGGAATAGGCAAAAAAATTCAACACATGAGAAACTTTTCAAGAAGTCAATAAGAGGAGGGGAGTTGTACTCACTCTTTAAAACAAAAGGAAAAGAAAAAAATGACATGCCTAAAGCTCAGTATAAGGAATTATTAGCCACATGCAAATTCAAATTCAAAAAGGTTTCAGGTAACACCAGTCATGACCATCATCAAAAAGTCTACAAACTATAAATGCTGAAGGGGTTTTAGAGAAGTGTGTACCTTCTAGCTGCTGGTGGGATATAAAGTCGTAACAGCACTAATGCAAACTGAATCGAGCTGCTTGAAAACGTAAAAATTGAGCTACCATATGATGCGGCAGGGCACCTTTTGGGCCTATAACCTAAGACCACCAGAATCGGAAAGACAGAGGCAGGCAAATGTGCACTGCAACAATACTGAAATAGCAAAGACATGGAAGCAAAAAAAAAGGTCCATAAACAGATGAATGGACAAAGACGAAGTGGGATACGTACCAAATGGAATAGTAGCCTCGGGAAAAAAATGAACAATGCCGTTTTCAGGACTACAGTTGAGCCTAGAAATAATCATATAAGGTTAAGTAAGTCAAAAGGGTATGACAAATATCCTAGGACATCATTTATACATGTTATCCTAAGATTGCTACCAATGAACATATTTCCACAGAAAAAGACACTCACAGACTTATCAAATAAACTAATGGCTAGCCAAAATGAAAGGTGGGAGGATGGGTAAATTAGGACTATGGGGTTAAAATACATATACTAATGTATGTTAAATGTATATAAACATATAACATATGAAATATATAAATTATATAATCACCAATACCTTTAAAATATACATTCTGTAATCACATACATGCTAACAGGTTCGAAGATGAACAGACATATGTATGAATCATTGAGCAGATTCTGTACAGCCAGAAAACCACAACACTCTAATCAAATTTACTCCGATAAGAAATAGAAATTAAATTTAAAAAACAAACATAAGTTAGGAGACATAAACTTCTGGGGGCTTGTCCCAGCACATTGCACTCTAATTTACAAGCTCGGAACACTACCTCCAGGAAGACTGTGTTGTCCTAGTAACAAGACTTGAGAACGTAATAATGCTGCCGCCTTGTGGCTGCTTCCCACAACAGTAGCTTTAAACCCAGTGCCAATGGTTGCTTATATAGTCACAAGGACTGCAGGGCTGTAAAAGACACAGGCCCTCAAAAAATGCCCTGGGGTATGGAATTGGCAAGAAAATTCAACACATGAGAAATTTTCAAGAAGTCAATAAGAGGAGGGAAGTTGTAGTCACTCTTTAAAAAAAAAGGAAAAGAAAAAAAGGACATGCCTAAAGCTCAGCATAAGGAATTATTAGCCACATGCGTATCCAACCTCCAAAAAGGTTTCAGCTCACACCAGTCATGACCATCAGCAAAAAGTCTACAAACTATAAATGCTGAAGGGGTTTTAGAGAACTGTGTACCTTCTAGCTGCTGGTGGGATGTAAAGTGGTAACAGCAGTAACGCAAACTGAATCGAGCTGCTTGAAAAGGTAAACATTGAGCTACCATATGATGCGGCAGGGCACATTTTGGGCCTATAACCTAAGACAACTGGATTCGGAAAGACAGAGGCAGGCAAATGTGCACTGCAACAATATTGAAATAGCCAAGACATGGAAGCAAAAAAAAGGTCCATAAACAGATGAATGGACAAAGACGAAATGGTACACGTACCAAATGGAATAGAAGCCTCTGGAAAAAAATGAACAATGCCGTTTTCAGGACTAGAGTTGAGCCTAGAAATAATCATATAAGGTTAAGTAAGTCAAAAGGGTATGACAAATATCCTATGATATCATTAATACATGTTATCCTAAGATTGCTACCAATGAACATATTTCCACAGAAAAAGACACTCACAGACTTATCAAATAAACTAATGGTTAGCCAAAATGAAAGGTGGGAGGATGGGTAAATTAGGACAATGGGGTTAACATACATATACTAATGTATGTTAAATGTATATAAACATATCACATATAAACTATATGCATTATATCATCACCAATAGCTTCAAAAATATACATTCTGTAATCACGTACATGGTAGCAGGATCCGAAGATGAACAGACATATGTATGAATCATTGAGCAGATTCTGTACAGCCAGACAATGAAAACACTCTAAGCAAACTGACTCTGATAAGAAATAGAAATTAAATTTAAAAAGCAAACATAAGTTAGGAGACATAAACTTCTGGGGGCTTGTCCCAGCACATTCCACTCTAATTTACAACCTTGGAAAACTACCTCCAGGAAGACTCTGTTGCCCTAGTAACAAGAGTTGAGAACGTAATAATGCTGCCACCTTGTGGCTGTTTCCCACAACAGCAGCTTTAAACCCAGTGCCAAAGGTTGCTTAATAGTCACAAGGACTGCAGGGCTCTAAATGACACCGGCCCTCAAAGAATGCCCTGGAGTAGGGAATAGGCAAAAAAATTCAACACATGAGTAAATTTTCAAGAAGTCAATAAGAGGAGGGAAGTTGTACTCACTCTTTAAAAAAAAAAGGAAAAGAATAAAAAAGGACATGCCTAAAGCTCAGGATAAGGAATTATTAGCCACATGCAAATTCAAATTCAAAAAGGTTTCAGGTGACACCAGTCATGACCATCAGCAAAAAGTCTACAAACTATAAATGCTGAAGGGGTTTTAGAGCATTGTGTACCTTCTAGCTGCTGGTGGGATGTAAAGTGGAAACAGCACTAACGCAAAATGAATCGAGCTGCTTGAAAAGGTAAAAATTGAGCTACCAAATGATGGGGCAGGGCACCTTTTGGGCCTATAACCTAAGACCACCAAAATTGGAAAGACAGAGGCAGGCAAATATGCACTGCAACAATACTGAAATAGCCAAGATATGGAAGCAAAAAAAAGGTCCATAAACAGATGAATGGACAAAGAAGAAGTGGTATACGGACAGAATGGAATAGTAGCCTCGGGAGAAAAATGAACAATGCTGTTTTCAGGACTACAGTTGAGCCTAGAAAAAATCATATAAGGTTAAGTAAGTCAAAAGGGTATGACAAATATCCTATGATATCATTTATACAAGTTTTCTTAAGATTGCTACCAATGAACATATTTCCACAGAAAAAGACACTCACAGACTTATCAAATAAACTAATGGTTAGCCAAAATGAAAGGTGGGGGGATGGGTAAGTTAGGACTATGGGGTTAACATACATATACTAATGTAAGTTAAATGTATATAAACATATAACATATAAACGATATGAATTATATAATCACCAATACCTTCAAAATATATATTCTGTGATCACATACATGGTAACAGGATCCGAAGATGAACAGACATATGTATGAATCATTGAACAGATTCTGTACAGCCAGACAATCAAAACACTCTAATCAAATTTACTCCGATAAAAAATACAAATTAAATTTAAAAAACAAACATAAGTAAGGAGACATAAACTTCTGGGGGCTTGTCCCAGCACATTGCACTCTAATTTAAAAGCTCGGAACACTACCTCCAGGAAGACTGTGTTGTCCTAGTAACAGGACTTGAGAACGTAATAATGCTGCTGCCTTGTGGCTGCTTCCCAGAGCAGTAGCTTTAAACCCAGTGCCAATGGTTGCTTATATAGTCACAAGGACTGCAGGGCTGTAAAAGACACAGGCCTTCAAAAAATGCCCTGGGGTATGGAATTGGCAAGAAAATTCAACACATGAGAAATTTTCAAGAAGTCAATAAGAGGAGGGAAGTTGTAGTCACTCTTTAAAAAAAAAGGAAAAGAAAAAAAGGACATGCCTAAAGCTCAGCATAAGGAATTATTAGCCACATGCGTATCCAACCTCCAAAAAGGTTTCAGCTCACACCAGTCATGACCATCAGCAAAAAGTCTACAAACTATAAATGCTGAAGGGGTTTTAGAGAACTGTGTACCTTCTAGCTGCTAGTGGGATGTAAAGTGGTAACAGCAGTAACGCAAACTGAATCGAGCTGCTTGAAAAGGTAAACATTGAGCTACCATATGATGCGGCAGGGCACATTTTGGGCCTATAACCTAAGACAACTGGATTCGGAAAGACAGAGGCAGGCAAATGTGCACTGCAACAATATTGAAATAGCCAAGACATGGAAGCAAAAAAAAGGTCCATAAACAGATGAATGGACAAAGACGAAATGGTACACGTACCAAATGGAATAGAAGCCTCTGGAAAAAAATGAACAATGCCGTTTTCAGGACTAGAGATGAGCCTAGAAATAATCATATAAGGTTAAGTAAGTCAAAAGGGTATGACAAATATCCTATGATATCATTAATACATGTTATCCTAAGATTGCTACCAATGAACATATTTCCACAGAAAAAGACACTCACAGACTTATCAAATAAACTAATGGTTAGCCAAAATGAAAGGTGGGAGGATGGGTAAATTAGGACAATGGGGTTAACATACATATACTAATGTATGTTAAATGTATATAAACATATCACATATAAACTATATGCATTATATCATCACCAATAGCTTCAAAAATATACATTCTGTAATCACGTACATGGTAGCAGGATCCGAAGATGAACAGACATATGTATGAATCATTGAACAGATTCTGTACAGCCAGACAATCAAAACACTCTAAGCAAATTGACTCTGATAAGAAATAGAAATTATATTTAAAAAGCAAACATAAGTTAGGAGACATAAACTTCTGGGGGCTTGTCCCAGCACATTGCACTCTAATTTAAAAGCTCGGAACACTACCTCCAGGAAGACTCTGTTGTCCTAGTAACAAGACTTGAGAACGTAATAATGCTGCCGCCTTGTGGCTGTCTCCAAAAACAGCACCTTTAAACCCAGTGCCAATGGTTGCTTATATAGTCACAAGGACTGCACGGTTGTAAATGACACAGGCACTCAAAAAATGCCCTGGGGTAGGGAATAGGCAAGAAAATTCAACACATAAGAAACTTTTCAAGAAATCAATAAGAGGAGGGAAGTTGTACTCACTCATTTTAAAAAAAAGGAAAAGAAAAAATAGGACATGCCTAAAGCTCAGCATAAGGAATTATTAGCCACATGCGTATCCAACCTCCAAAAAGGTTTCAGCTCACACCAGTCATGACCATCAGCAAAAAGTCTACAAACTATAAATGCTGAAGGGGTTTTAGAGAAGTGTGTACCTTCTAGCTGCTGGTGGGATATAAAGTCGTAACAGCACTAATGCAAACTGAATCGAGCTGCTTGAAAACGTAAAAATTGAGCTACCATATGATGCGGCAGGGCACCTTTTGGGCCTATAACCTAAGACCACCAGAATCGGAAAGACAGAGGCAGGCAAATGTGCACTGCAACAATACTGAAATAGCAAAGACATGGAAGCAAAAAAAAAGGTCCATAAACAGATGAATGGACAAAGACGAAGTGGGATACGTACCAAATGGAATAGTAGCCTCGGGAAAAAAATGAACAATGCCGTTTTCAGGACTACAGTTGAGCCTAGAAATAATCATATAAGGTTAAGTAAGTCAAAAGGGTATGACAAATATCCTATGACATCATTTATACATGTTATCCTAAGATTGCTACCAATGAACATATTTCCACAGAAAAAGACACTCACAGACTTATCAAATAAACTAATGGCTAGCCAAAATGAAAGGTGGGAGGATGGGTAAATTAGGACAATGGGGTTAAAATACATATACTAATGTATGTTAAATGTATATAAACATATAACATATGAAATATATAAATAATATAATCACCAATACCTTTAAAATATACATTCTGTAATCACATACATGCTAACAGGTTCGAAGATGAACAGACATATGTATGAATCATTGAGCAGATTCTGTACAGCCAGAAAACCACAACACTCTAATCAAATTTACTCCGATAAGAAATAGAAATTAAATTTAAAAAACAAACATAAGTTAGGAGACATAAACTTCTGGGGGCTTGTCCCAGCACATTGCACTCTAATTTACAAGCTCGGAACACTACCTCCAGGAAGACTGTGTTGTCCTAGTAACAAGACTTGAGAACGTAATAATGCTGCCGCCTTTTGGCTGCTTCCCACAACAGTAGCTTTAAACCCAGTGCCAATGGTTGCTTATATAGTCACAAGGACTGCAGGGCTGTAAAAGACACAGGCCCTCAAAAAATGCCCTGGGGTATGGAATTGGCAAGAAAATTCAACACATGAGTAACTTTTCAAGAAGTCAATAAGAGGAGGGAAGTTGTACTCACTCTTTAAAAAAAAAGGAAAAGAAAAAAAAAGGACATGCCTAAAGCTCAGTATAAGGAATTATTAGCCACATGCAAATTCAAATTCAAAAAGGTTTCAGGTGACACCAGTCATGACCATCAGCAAAAAGTCTACAAACTATAAATGCTGAAGGGGTTTTAGAGAATTGTGTACATTCTACCTGCTGGTGGGATGTAAAGTGGTAACAGCACTAACGCATAGTGAATGGAGCTGCTTGAAAAGGTAAAAATTGAGTTACCATATGATGCGGCAGGGCACCTTTTGGGCCTATAACCTAAGACCACCAAAATCGGAAATACAGAGGCAGGCAAATGTGCACTGCAACAATACTGAAATACCCAAGACATGGAAGCAAAAAATGGTCCATAAACAGGTGAATGGACAAAGAAGAAGTGGTATATGGACAGAATGGAAGAGTAGCCTCGGGAAAAAAATGAACAATGCCGTTTTCAGAACTACAGTTGAGACTAGAAATAGTCATATAAGGGTAAGTTAGTCAAAAGGGTATGACAAATATCCTATGATATCATTTATACATGTTATCCTAAGATTGCTACCAATGAACATATTTCCACAAAAAAAGACACTCACAGACTTATCAAATAAACTAATGGTTAGCCAAAATGAAAGGTGGGAGGATGGGTAAATTAGGACTATGGGGTTAACATACATATACTAATGTATGTTAAATGTATATAAACATATAACATATGAACTATATAAAATATATAATCACCAAACCTTTAAAATATACATTCTGTAATCACATACATGATAACAGGTTCCGAAGATGAACAGATATATGTATGAATCATTGAGCAGATTCTGTACAGCCAATCAAAACACTCTAATCAAATTTACTCCGATAAGAAATAGAAATTAAATTTAAAAAGCAAACATAAGTTAGGAGACATAAACTTCTGGGGGCTTGTCCCAGCACATTCCACTCTAATTTACAACCTTGGAAAACTACCTCCAGGAAGACTCTGTTGCCCTAGTAAGAAGAGTGGAGAACGTAATAATGCTGCCGCCTTGTGGCTGTTTCCCACAACAGCAGCTTTAAACCCAGTGCCAAAGGTTGCTTAATAGTCACAAGGACTCAAGGGCTCTAAATGACACCTGCATTCAAAAAATGCCCTGGGGTAGGGAATAGGCAAAAAAATTCAACACATGAGAAACTTTTCAAGAAGTCAATAAGAGGAGGGGAGTTGTACTCACTCTTTAAAACAAAAGGAAAAGAAAAAAATGACATGCCTAAAGCTCAGTATAAGGAATTATTAGCCACATGCAAATTCAAATTCAAAAAGGTTTCAGGTAACACCAGTCATGACCATCATCAAAAAGTCTACAAACTATAAATGCTGAAGGGGTTTTAGAGAAGTGTGTACCTTCTAGCTGCTGGTGGGATATAAAGTCGTAACAGCACTAATGCAAACTGAATCGAGCTGCTTGAAAACGTAAAAATTGAGCTACCATATGATGCGGCAGGGCACCTTTTGGGCCTATAACCTAAGACCACCAGAATCGGAAAGACAGAGGCAGGCAAATGTGCACTGCAACAATACTGAAATAGCAAAGACATGGAAGCAAAAAAAAAGGTCCATAAACAGATGAATGGACAAAGACGAAGTGGGATACGTACCAAATGGAATAGTAGCCTCGGGAAAAAAATGAACAATGCCGTTTTCAGGACTACAGTTGAGCCTAGAAATAATCATATAAGGTTAAGTAAGTCAAAAGGGTATGACAAATATCCTAGGACATCATTTATACATGTTATCCTAAGATTGCTACCAATGAACATATTTCCACAGAAAAAGACACTCACAGACTTATCAAATAAACTAATGGCTAGCCAAAATGAAAGGTGGGAGGATGGGTAAATTAGGACTATGGGGTTAAAATACATATACTAATGTATGTTAAATGTATATAAACATATAACATATGAAATATATAAATTATATAATCACCAATACCTTTAAAATATACATTCTGTAATCACATACATGCTAACAGGTTCGAAGATGAACAGACATATGTATGAATCATTGAGCAGATTCTGTACAGCCAGAAAACCACAACACTCTAATCAAATTTACTCCGATAAGAAATAGAAATTAAATTTAAAAAACAAACATAAGTTAGGAGACATAAACTTCTGGGGGCTTGTCCCAGCACATTGCACTCTAATTTACAAGCTCGGAACACTACCTCCAGGAAGACTGTGTTGTCCTAGTAACAAGACTTGAGAACGTAATAATGCTGCCGCCTTGTGGCTGCTTCCCACAACAGTAGCTTTAAACCCAGTGCCAATGGTTGCTTATATAGTCACAAGGACTGCAGGGCTGTAAAAGACACAGGCCCTCAAAAAATGCCCTGGGGTATGGAATTGGCAAGAAAATTCAGCACATGAGAAATTTTCAAGAAGTCAATAAGAGGAGGGAAGTTGTAGTCACTCTTTAAAAAAAAAGGAAAAGAAAAAAAGGACATGCCTAAAGCTCAGCATAAGGAATTATTAGCCACATGCGTATCCAACCTCCAAAAAGGTTTCAGCTCACACCAGTCATGACCATCAGCAAAAAGTCTACAAACTATAAATGCTGAAGGGGTTTTAGAGAACTGTGTACCTTCTAGCTGCTGGTGGGATGTAAAGTGGTAACAGCAGTAACGCAAACTGAATCGAGCTGCTTGAAAAGGTAAACATTGAGCTACCATATGATGCGGCAGGGCACATTTTGGGCCTATAACCTAAGACAACTGGATTCGGAAAGACAGAGGCAGGCAAATGTGCACTGCAACAATATTGAAATAGCCAAGACATGGAAGCAAAAAAAAGGTCCATAAACAGATGAATGGACAAAGACGAAATGGTACACGTACCAAATGGAATAGAAGCCTCTGGAAAAAAATGAACAATGCCGTTTTCAGGACTAGAGTTGAGCCTAGAAATAATCATATAAGGTTAAGTAAGTCAAAAGGGTATGACAAATATCCTATGATATCATTAATACATGTTATCCTAAGATTGCTACCAATGAACATATTTCCACAGAAAAAGACACTCACAGACTTATCAAATAAACTAATGGTTAGCCAAAATGAAAGGTGGGAGGATGGGTAAATTAGGACAATGGGGTTAACATACATATACTAATGTATGTTAAATGTATATAAACATATCACATATAAACTATATGCATTATATCATCACCAATAGCTTCAAAAATATACATTCTGTAATCACGTACATGGTAGCAGGATCCGAAGATGAACAGACATATGTATGAATCATTGAGCAGATTCTGTACAGCCAGACAATGAAAACACTCTAAGCAAACTGACTCTGATAAGAAATAGAAATTAAATTTAAAAAGCAAACATAAGTTAGGAGACATAAACTTCTGGGGGCTTGTCCCAGCACATTCCACTCTAATTTACAACCTTGGAAAACTACCTCCAGGAAGACTCTGTTGCCCTAGTAACAAGAGTTGAGAACGTAATAATGCTGCCACCTTGTGGCTGTTTCCCACAACAGCAGCTTTAAACCCAGTGCCAAAGGTTGCTTAATAGTCACAAGGACTGCAGGGCTCTAAATGACACCGGCCCTCAAAGAATGCCCTGGAGTAGGGAATAGGCAAAAAAATTCAACACATGAGTAAATTTTCAAGAAGTCAATAAGAGGAGGGAAGTTGTACTCACTCTTTAAAAAAAAAAGGAAAAGAATAAAAAAGGACATGCCTAAAGCTCAGGATAAGGAATTATTAGCCACATGCAAATTCAAATTCAAAAAGGTTTCAGGTGACACCAGTCATGACCATCAGCAAAAAGTCTACAAACTATAAATGCTGAAGGGGTTTTAGAGCATTGTGTACCTTCTAGCTGCTGGTGGGATGTAAAGTGGAAACAGCACTAACGCAAAATGAATCGAGCTGCTTGAAAAGGTAAAAATTGAGCTACCAAATGATGGGGCAGGGCACCTTTTGGGCCTATAACCTAAGACCACCAAAATTGGAAAGACAGAGGCAGGCAAATATGCACTGCAACAATACTGAAATAGCCAAGATATGGAAGCAAAAAAAAGGTCCATAAACAGATGAATGGACAAAGAAGAAGTGGTATACGGACAGAATGGAATAGTAGCCTCGGGAGAAAAATGAACAATGCTGTTTTCAGGACTACAGTTGAGCCTAGAAAAAATCATATAAGGTTAAGTAAGTCAAAAGGGTATGACAAATATCCTATGATATCATTTATACAAGTTTTCTTAAGATTGCTACCAATGAACATATTTCCACAGAAAAAGACACTCACAGACTTATCAAATAAACTAATGGTTAGCCAAAATGAAAGGTGGGGGGATGGGTAAGTTAGGACTATGGGGTTAACATACATATACTAATGTAAGTTAAATGTATATAAACATATAACATATAAACGATATGAATTATATAATCACCAATACCTTCAAAATATATATTCTGTGATCACATACATGGTAACAGGATCCGAAGATGAACAGACATATGTATGAATCATTGAACAGATTCTGTACAGCCAGACAATCAAAACACTCTAATCAAATTTACTCCGATAAAAAATACAAATTAAATTTAAAAAACAAACATAAGTAAGGAGACATAAACTTCTGGGGGCTTGTCCCAGCACATTGCACTCTAATTTAAAAGCTCGGAACACTACCTCCAGGAAGACTGTGTTGTCCTAGTAACAGGACTTGAGAACGTAATAATGCTGCTGCCTTGTGGCTGCTTCCCACAGCAGTAGCTTTAAACCCAGTGCCAATGGTTGCTTATATAGTCACAAGGACTGCAGGGCTGTAAAAGACACAGGCCTTCAAAAAATGCCCTGGGGTATGGAATTGGCAAGAAAATTCAACACATGAGAAATTTTCAAGAAGTCAATAAGAGGAGGGAAGTTGTAGTCACTCTTTAAAAAAAAAGGAAAAGAAAAAAAGGACATGCCTAAAGCTCAGCATAAGGAATTATTAGCCACATGCGTATCCAACCTCCAAAAAGGTTTCAGCTCACACCAGTCATGACCATCAGCAAAAAGTCTACAAACTATAAATGCTGAAGGGGTTTTAGAGAACTGTGTACCTTCTAGCTGCTAGTGGGATGTAAAGTGGTAACAGCAGTAACGCAAACTGAATCGAGCTGCTTGAAAAGGTAAACATTGAGCTACCATATGATGCGGCAGGGCACATTTTGGGCCGATAACCTAAGACAACTGGATTCGGAAAGACAGAGGCAGGCAAATGTGCACTGCAACAATATTGAAATAGCCAAGACATGGAAGCAAAAAAAAGGTCCATAAACAGATGAATGGACAAAGACGAAATGGTACACGTACCAAATGGAATAGAAGCCTCTGGAAAAAAATGAACAATGCCGTTTTCAGGACTAGAGATGAGCCTAGAAATAATCATATAAGGTTAAGTAAGTCAAAAGGGTATGACAAATATCCTATGATATCATTAATACATGTTATCCTAAGATTGCTACCAATGAACATATTTCCACAGAAAAAGACACTCACAGACTTATCAAATAAACTAATGGTTAGCCAAAATGAAAGGTGGGAGGATGGGTAAATTAGGACAATGGGGTTAACATACATATACTAATGTATGTTAAATGTATATAAACATATCACATATAAACTATATGCATTATATCATCACCAATAGCTTCAAAAATATACATTCTGTAATCACGTACATGGTAGCAGGATCCGAAGATGAACAGACATATGTATGAATCATTGAACAGATTCTGTACAGCCAGACAATCAAAACACTCTAAGCAAATTGACTCTGATAAGAAATAGAAATTATATTTAAAAAGCAAACATAAGTTAGGAGACATAAACTTCTGGGGGCTTGTCCCAGCACATTGCACTCTAATTTAAAAGCTCGGAACACTACCTCCAGGAAGACTCTGTTGTCCTAGTAACAAGACTTGAGAACGTAATAATGCTGCCGCCTTGTGGCTGTCTCCAAAAACAGCACCTTTAAACCCAGTGCCAATGGTTGCTTATATAGTCACAAGGACTGCACGGTTGTAAATGACACAGGCACTCAAAAAATGCCCTGGGGTAGGGAATAGGCAAGAAAATTCAACACATAAGAAACTTTTCAAGAAATCAATAAGAGGAGGGAAGTTGTACTCACTCATTTTAAAAAAAAGGAAAAGAAAAAATAGGACATGCCTAAAGCTCAGCATAAGGAATTATTAGCCACATGCGTATCCAACCTCCAAAAAGGTTTCAGCTCACACCAGTCATGACCATCAGCAAAAAGTCTACAAACTATAAATGCTGAAGGGGTTTTAGAGAAGTGTGTACCTTCTAGCTGCTGGTGGGATATAAAGTCGTAACAGCACTAATGCAAACTGAATCGAGCTGCTTGAAAACGTAAAAATTGAGCTACCATATGATGCGGCAGGGCACCTTTTGGGCCTATAACCTAAGACCACCAGAATCGGAAAGACAGAGGCAGGCAAATGTGCACTGCAACAATACTGAAATAGCAAAGACATGGAAGCAAAAAAAAAGGTCCATAAACAGATGAATGGACAAAGACGAAGTGGGATACGTACCAAATGGAATAGTAGCCTCGGGAAAAAAATGAACAATGCCGTTTTCAGGACTACAGTTGAGCCTAGAAATAATCATATAAGGTTAAGTAAGTCAAAAGGGTATGACAAATATCCTATGACATCATTTATACATGTTATCCTAAGATTGCTACCAATGAACATATTTCCACAGAAAAAGACACTCACAGACTTATCAAATAAACTAATGGCTAGCCAAAATGAAAGGTGGGAGGATGGGTAAATTAGGACAATGGGGTTAAAATACATATACTAATGTATGTTAAATGTATATAAACATATAACATATGAAATATATAAATAATATAATCACCAATACCTTTAAAATATACATTCTGTAATCACATACATGCTAACAGGTTCGAAGATGAACAGACATATGTATGAATCATTGAGCAGATTCTGTACAGCCAGAAAACCACAACACTCTAATCAAATTTACTCCGATAAGAAATAGAAATTAAATTTAAAAAACAAACATAAGTTAGGAGACATAAACTTCTGGGGGCTTGTCCCAGCACATTGCACTCTAATTTACAAGCTCGGAACACTACCTCCAGGAAGACTGTGTTGTCCTAGTAACAAGACTTGAGAACGTAATAATGCTGCCGCCTTTTGGCTGCTTCCCACAACAGTAGCTTTAAACCCAGTGCCAATGGTTGCTTATATAGTCACAAGGACTGCAGGGCTGTAAAAGACACAGGCCCTCAAAAAATGCCCTGGGGTATGGAATTGGCAAGAAAATTCAACACATGAGTAACTTTTCAAGAAGTCAATAAGAGGAGGGAAGTTGTACTCACTCTTTAAAAAAAAAGGAAAAGAAAAAAAAAGGACATGCCTAAAGCTCAGTATAAGGAATTATTAGCCACATGCAAATTCAAATTCAAAAAGGTTTCAGGTGACACCAGTCATGACCATCAGCAAAAAGTCTACAAACTATAAATGCTGAAGGGGTTTTAGAGAATTGTGTACATTCTACCTGCTGGTGGGATGTAAAGTGGTAACAGCACTAACGCATAGTGAATGGAGCTGCTTGAAAAGGTAAAAATTGAGTTACCATATGATGCGGCAGGGCACCTTTTGGGCCTATAACCTAAGACCACCAAAATCGGAAATACAGAGGCAGGCAAATGTGCACTGCAACAATACTGAAATACCCAAGACATGGAAGCAAAAAATGGTCCATAAACAGGTGAATGGACAAAGAAGAAGTGGTATATGGACAGAATGGAAGAGTAGCCTCGGGAAAAAAATGAACAATGCCGTTTTCAGAACTACAGTTGAGACTAGAAATAGTCATATAAGGGTAAGTTAGTCAAAAGGGTATGACAAATATCCTATGATATCATTTATACATGTTATCCTAAGATTGCTACCAATGAACATATTTCCACAAAAAAAGACACTCACAGACTTATCAAATAAACTAATGGTTAGCCAAAATGAAAGGTGG
Organism: Balaenoptera physalus; assembly: GCF_965194825.1. Taxonomy (NCBI): domain Eukaryota; kingdom Metazoa; phylum Chordata; class Mammalia; order Artiodactyla; family Balaenopteridae; genus Balaenoptera; species Balaenoptera physalus. The sequence continues at coordinate 117,441 of NW_028125289.1, forward strand.
GAGGATGGGTAAATTAGGACTATGGGGTTAACATACATATACTAATGTATGTTAAATGTATATAAACATATAACATATGAACTATATAAAATATATAATCACCAAACCTTTAAAATATACATTCTGTAATCACATACATGATAACAGGTTCCGAAGATGAACAGATATATGTATGAATCATTGAGCAGATTCTGTACAGCCAATCAAAACACTCTAATCAAATTTACTCCGATAAGAAATAGAAATTAAATTTAAAAAGCAAACATAAGTTAGGAGACATAAACTTCTGGGGGCTTGTCCCAGCACATTCCACTCTAATTTACAACCTTGGAAAACTACCTCCAGGAAGACTCTGTTGCCCTAGTAAGAAGAGTGGAGAACGTAATAATGCTGCCGCCTTGTGGCTGTTTCCCACAACAGCAGCTTTAAACCCAGTGCCAAAGGTTGCTTAATAGTCACAAGGACTCAAGGGCTCTAAATGACACCTGCATTCAAAAAATGCCCTGGGGTAGGGAATAGGCAAAAAAATTCAACACATGAGAAACTTTTCAAGAAGTCAATAAGAGGAGGGGAGTTGTACTCACTCTTTAAAACAAAAGGAAAAGAAAAAAATGACATGCCTAAAGCTCAGTATAAGGAATTATTAGCCACATGCAAATTCAAATTCAAAAAGGTTTCAGGTAACACCAGTCATGACCATCATCAAAAAGTCTACAAACTATAAATGCTGAAGGGGTTTTAGAGAAGTGTGTACCTTCTAGCTGCTGGTGGGATATAAAGTCGTAACAGCACTAATGCAAACTGAATCGAGCTGCTTGAAAACGTAAAAATTGAGCTACCATATGATGCGGCAGGGCACCTTTTGGGCCTATAACCTAAGACCACCAGAATCGGAAAGACAGAGGCAGGCAAATGTGCACTGCAACAATACTGAAATAGCAAAGACATGGAAGCAAAAAAAAAGGTCCATAAACAGATGAATGGACAAAGACGAAGTGGGATACGTACCAAATGGAATAGTAGCCTCGGGAAAAAAATGAACAATGCCGTTTTCAGGACTACAGTTGAGCCTAGAAATAATCATATAAGGTTAAGTAAGTCAAAAGGGTATGACAAATATCCTAGGACATCATTTATACATGTTATCCTAAGATTGCTACCAATGAACATATTTCCACAGAAAAAGACACTCACAGACTTATCAAATAAACTAATGGCTAGCCAAAATGAAAGGTGGGAGGATGGGTAAATTAGGACTATGGGGTTAAAATACATATACTAATGTATGTTAAATGTATATAAACATATAACATATGAAATATATAAATTATATAATCACCAATACCTTTAAAATATACATTCTGTAATCACATACATGCTAACAGGTTCGAAGATGAACAGACATATGTATGAATCATTGAGCAGATTCTGTACAGCCAGAAAACCACAACACTCTAATCAAATTTACTCCGATAAGAAATAGAAATTAAATTTAAAAAACAAACATAAGTTAGGAGACATAAACTTCTGGGGGCTTGTCCCAGCACATTGCACTCTAATTTACAAGCTCGGAACACTACCTCCAGGAAGACTGTGTTGTCCTAGTAACAAGACTTGAGAACGTAATAATGCTGCCGCCTTGTGGCTGCTTCCCACAACAGTAGCTTTAAACCCAGTGCCAATGGTTGCTTATATAGTCACAAGGACTGCAGGGCTGTAAAAGACACAGGCCCTCAAAAAATGCCCTGGGGTATGGAATTGGCAAGAAAATTCAACACATGAGAAATTTTCAAGAAGTCAATAAGAGGAGGGAAGTTGTAGTCACTCTTTAAAAAAAAAGGAAAAGAAAAAAAGGACATGCCTAAAGCTCAGCATAAGGAATTATTAGCCACATGCGTATCCAACCTCCAAAAAGGTTTCAGCTCACACCAGTCATGACCATCAGCAAAAAGTCTACAAACTATAAATGCTGAAGGGGTTTTAGAGAACTGTGTACCTTCTAGCTGCTGGTGGGATGTAAAGTGGTAACAGCAGTAACGCAAACTGAATCGAGCTGCTTGAAAAGGTAAACATTGAGCTACCATATGATGCGGCAGGGCACATTTTGGGCCTATAACCTAAGACAACTGGATTCGGAAAGACAGAGGCAGGCAAATGTGCACTGCAACAATATTGAAATAGCCAAGACATGGAAGCAAAAAAAAGGTCCATAAACAGATGAATGGACAAAGACGAAATGGTACACGTACCAAATGGAATAGAAGCCTCTGGAAAAAAATGAACAATGCCGTTTTCAGGACTAGAGTTGAGCCTAGAAATAATCATATAAGGTTAAGTAAGTCAAAAGGGTATGACAAATATCCTATGATATCATTAATACATGTTATCCTAAGATTGCTACCAATGAACATATTTCCACAGAAAAAGACACTCACAGACTTATCAAATAAACTAATGGTTAGCCAAAATGAAAGGTGGGAGGATGGGTAAATTAGGACAATGGGGTTAACATACATATACTAATGTATGTTAAATGTATATAAACATATCACATATAAACTATATGCATTATATCATCACCAATAGCTTCAAAAATATACATTCTGTAATCACGTACATGGTAGCAGGATCCGAAGATGAACAGACATATGTATGAATCATTGAGCAGATTCTGTACAGCCAGACAATGAAAACACTCTAAGCAAACTGACTCTGATAAGAAATAGAAATTAAATTTAAAAAGCAAACATAAGTTAGGAGACATAAACTTCTGGGGGCTTGTCCCAGCACATTCCACTCTAATTTACAACCTTGGAAAACTACCTCCAGGAAGACTCTGTTGCCCTAGTAACAAGAGTTGAGAACGTAATAATGCTGCCACCTTGTGGCTGTTTCCCACAACAGCAGCTTTAAACCCAGTGCCAAAGGTTGCTTAATAGTCACAAGGACTGCAGGGCTCTAAATGACACCGGCCCTCAAAGAATGCCCTGGAGTAGGGAATAGGCAAAAAAATTCAACACATGAGTAAATTTTCAAGAAGTCAATAAGAGGAGGGAAGTTGTACTCACTCTTTAAAAAAAAAAGGAAAAGAATAAAAAAGGACATGCCTAAAGCTCAGGATAAGGAATTATTAGCCACATGCAAATTCAAATTCAAAAAGGTTTCAGGTGACACCAGTCATGACCATCAGCAAAAAGTCTACAAACTATAAATGCTGAAGGGGTTTTAGAGCATTGTGTACCTTCTAGCTGCTGGTGGGATGTAAAGTGGAAACAGCACTAACGCAAAATGAATCGAGCTGCTTGAAAAGGTAAAAATTGAGCTACCAAATGATGGGGCAGGGCACCTTTTGGGCCTATAACCTAAGACCACCAAAATTGGAAAGACAGAGGCAGGCAAATATGCACTGCAACAATACTGAAATAGCCAAGATATGGAAGCAAAAAAAAGGTCCATAAACAGATGAATGGACAAAGAAGAAGTGGTATACGGACAGAATGGAATAGTAGCCTCGGGAGAAAAATGAACAATGCTGTTTTCAGGACTACAGTTGAGCCTAGAAAAAATCATATAAGGTTAAGTAAGTCAAAAGGGTATGACAAATATCCTATGATATCATTTATACAAGTTTTCTTAAGATTGCTACCAATGAACATATTTCCACAGAAAAAGACACTCACAGACTTATCAAATAAACTAATGGTTAGCCAAAATGAAAGGTGGGGGGATGGGTAAGTTAGGACTATGGGGTTAACATACATATACTAATGTAAGTTAAATGTATATAAACATATAACATATAAACGATATGAATTATATAATCACCAATACCTTCAAAATATATATTCTGTGATCACATACATGGTAACAGGATCCGAAGATGAACAGACATATGTATGAATCATTGAACAGATTCTGTACAGCCAGACAATCAAAACACTCTAATCAAATTTACTCCGATAAAAAATACAAATTAAATTTAAAAAACAAACATAAGTAAGGAGACATAAACTTCTGGGGGCTTGTCCCAGCACATTGCACTCTAATTTAAAAGCTCGGAACACTACCTCCAGGAAGACTGTGTTGTCCTAGTAACAGGACTTGAGAACGTAATAATGCTGCTGCCTTGTGGCTGCTTCCCACAGCAGTAGCTTTAAACCCAGTGCCAATGGTTGCTTATATAGTCACAAGGACTGCAGGGCTGTAAAAGACACAGGCCTTCAAAAAATGCCCTGGGGTATGGAATTGGCAAGAAAATTCAACACATGAGAAATTTTCAAGAAGTCAATAAGAGGAGGGAAGTTGTAGTCACTCTTTAAAAAAAAAGGAAAAGAAAAAAAGGACATGCCTAAAGCTCAGCATAAGGAATTATTAGCCACATGCGTATCCAACCTCCAAAAAGGTTTCAGCTCACACCAGTCATGACCATCAGCAAAAAGTCTACAAACTATAAATGCTGAAGGGGTTTTAGAGAACTGTGTACCTTCTAGCTGCTGGTGGGATGTAAAGTGGTAACAGCAGTAACGCAAACTGAATCGAGCTGCTTGAAAAGGTAAACATTGAGCTACCATATGATGCGGCAGGGCACATTTTGGGCCTATAACCTAAGACAACTGGATTCGGAAAGACAGAGGCAGGCAAATGTGCACTGCAACAATATTGAAATAGCCAAGACATGGAAGCAAAAAAAAGGTCCATAAACAGATGAATGGACAAAGACGAAATGGTACACGTACCAAATGGAATAGAAGCCTCTGGAAAAAAATGAACAATGCCGTTTTCAGGACTAGAGATGAGCCTAGAAATAATCATATAAGGTTAAGTAAGTCAAAAGGGTATGACAAATATCCTATGATATCATTAATACATGTTATCCTAAGATTGCTACCAATGAACATATTTCCACAGAAAAAGACACTCACAGACTTATCAAATAAACTAATGGTTAGCCAAAATGAAAGGTGGGAGGATGGGTAAATTAGGACAATGGGGTTAACATACATATACTAATGTATGTTAAATGTATATAAACATATCACATATAAACTATATGCATTATATCATCACCAATAGCTTCAAAAATATACATTCTGTAATCACGTACATGGTAGCAGGATCCGAAGATGAACAGACATATGTATGAATCATTGAACAGATTCTGTACAGCCAGACAATCAAAACACTCTAAGCAAATTGACTCTGATAAGAAATAGAAATTATATTTAAAAAGCAAACATAAGTTAGGAGACATAAACTTCTGGGGGCTTGTCCCAGCACATTGCACTCTAATTTAAAAGCTCGGAACACTACCTCCAGGAAGACTCTGTTGTCCTAGTAACAAGACTTGAGAACGTAATAATGCTGCCGCCTTGTGGCTGTCTCCAAAAACAGCACCTTTAAACCCAGTGCCAATGGTTGCTTATATAGTCACAAGGACTGCACGGTTGTAAATGACACAGGCACTCAAAAAATGCCCTGGGGTAGGGAATAGGCAAGAAAATTCAACACATAAGAAACTTTTCAAGAAATCAATAAGAGGAGGGAAGTTGTACTCACTCATTTTAAAAAAAAGGAAAAGAAAAAATAGGACATGCCTAAAGCTCAGCATAAGGAATTATTAGCCACATGCGTATCCAACCTCCAAAAAGGTTTCAGCTCACACCAGTCATGACCATCAGCAAAAAGTCTACAAACTATAAATGCTGAAGGGGTTTTAGAGAAGTGTGTACCTTCTAGCTGCTGGTGGGATATAAAGTCGTAACAGCACTAATGCAAACTGAATCGAGCTGCTTGAAAACGTAAAAATTGAGCTACCATATGATGCGGCAGGGCACCTTTTGGGCCTATAACCTAAGACCACCAGAATCGGAAAGACAGAGGCAGGCAAATGTGCACTGCAACAATACTGAAATAGCAAAGACATGGAAGCAAAAAAAAAGGTCCATAAACAGATGAATGGACAAAGACGAAGTGGGATACGTACCAAATGGAATAGTAGCCTCGGGAAAAAAATGAACAATGCCGTTTTCAGGACTACAGTTGAGCCTAGAAATAATCATATAAGGTTAAGTAAGTCAAAAGGGTATGACAAATATCCTATGACATCATTTATACATGTTATCCTAAGATTGCTACCAATGAACATATTTCCACAGAAAAAGACACTCACAGACTTATCAAATAAACTAATGGCTAGCCAAAATGAAAGGTGGGAGGATGGGTAAATTAGGACAATGGGGTTAAAATACATATACTAATGTATGTTAAATGTATATAAACATATAACATATGAAATATATAAATAATATAATCACCAATACCTTTAAAATATACATTCTGTAATCACATACATGCTAACAGGTTCGAAGATGAACAGACATATGTATGAATCATTGAGCAGATTCTGTACAGCCAGAAAACCACAACACTCTAATCAAATTTACTCCGATAAGAAATAGAAATTAAATTTAAAAAACAAACATAAGTTAGGAGACATAAACTTCTGGGGGCTTGTCCCAGCACATTGCACTCTAATTTACAAGCTCGGAACACTACCTCCAGGAAGACTGTGTTGTCCTAGTAACAAGACTTGAGAACGTAATAATGCTGCCGCCTTTTGGCTGCTTCCCACAACAGTAGCTTTAAACCCAGTGCCAATGGTTGCTTATATAGTCACAAGGACTGCAGGGCTGTAAAAGACACAGGCCCTCAAAAAATGCCCTGGGGTATGGAATTGGCAAGAAAATTCAACACATGAGTAACTTTTCAAGAAGTCAATAAGAGGAGGGAAGTTGTACTCACTCTTTAAAAAAAAAGGAAAAGAAAAAAAAAGGACATGCCTAAAGCTCAGTATAAGGAATTATTAGCCACATGCAAATTCAAATTCAAAAAGGTTTCAGGTGACACCAGTCATGACCATCAGCAAAAAGTCTACAAACTATAAATGCTGAAGGGGTTTTAGAGAATTGTGTACATTCTACCTGCTGGTGGGATGTAAAGTGGTAACAGCACTAACGCATAGTGAATGGAGCTGCTTGAAAAGGTAAAAATTGAGTTACCATATGATGCGGCAGGGCACCTTTTGGGCCTATAACCTAAGACCACCAAAATCGGAAATACAGAGGCAGGCAAATGTGCACTGCAACAATACTGAAATACCCAAGACATGGAAGCAAAAAATGGTCCATAAACAGGTGAATGGACAAAGAAGAAGTGGTATATGGACAGAATGGAAGAGTAGCCTCGGGAAAAAAATGAACAATGCCGTTTTCAGAACTACAGTTGAGACTAGAAATAGTCATATAAGGGTAAGTTAGTCAAAAGGGTATGACAAATATCCTATGATATCATTTATACATGTTATCCTAAGATTGCTACCAATGAACATATTTCCACAAAAAAAGACACTCACAGACTTATCAAATAAACTAATGGTTAGCCAAAATGAAAGGTGGGAGGATGGGTAAATTAGGACTATGGGGTTAACATACATATACTAATGTATGTTAAATGTATATAAACATATAACATATGAACTATATAAAATATATAATCACCAAACCTTTAAAATATACATTCTGTAATCACATACATGATAACAGGTTCCGAAGATGAACAGATATATGTATGAATCATTGAGCAGATTCTGTACAGCCAATCAAAACACTCTAATCAAATTTACTCCGATAAGAAATAGAAATTAAATTTAAAAAGCAAACATAAGTTAGGAGACATAAACTTCTGGGGGCTTGTCCCAGCACATTCCACTCTAATTTACAACCTTGGAAAACTACCTCCAGGAAGACTCTGTTGCCCTAGTAAGAAGAGTGGAGAACGTAATAATGCTGCCGCCTTGTGGCTGTTTCCCACAACAGCAGCTTTAAACCCAGTGCCAAAGGTTGCTTAATAGTCACAAGGACTCAAGGGCTCTAAATGACACCTGCATTCAAAAAATGCCCTGGGGTAGGGAATAGGCAAAAAAATTCAACACATGAGAAACTTTTCAAGAAGTCAATAAGAGGAGGGGAGTTGTACTCACTCTTTAAAACAAAAGGAAAAGAAAAAAATGACATGCCTAAAGCTCAGTATAAGGAATTATTAGCCACATGCAAATTCAAATTCAAAAAGGTTTCAGGTAACACCAGTCATGACCATCATCAAAAAGTCTACAAACTATAAATGCTGAAGGGGTTTTAGAGGAATGTGTACCTTCTAGCTGCTGGTGGGATGTAAAGAAGTAATACCACTAATGCAAACTGAATGGAGCTGCTTCAAAAGGTAAAAATTGAGTTACCATACGATGCGGCAGGGCACCTTTTGGGCCTATAACCTAAGACCACCAGAATCGGAAAGACAGAGGCAGGCAAATGTGCACTGCAACAATACTGAAATAGCCAAGACATGGAAGCAAAAAAAGGTCCATAAACAGATGAATGGACAAAGACGAAGTGGGATACGTACCAAATGGAATAGTAGCCTCGGGAAAAAAATGAACAATGCCGTTTTCAGGACTACAGTTGAGCCTAGAAATAATCATATAAGGTTAAGTAAGTCAAAAGGGTATGACAAATGTCCTATGATATCATTTATACATGTTATCCTAAGATTGCTACCAATGAACATATTTCCACAGAAAAAGACACTCACAGACTTATCAAATAAACTAATTGCTAGCCAAAATGAAAGGTGGGAGGATGGGTAAATTAGGACTATGGGGTTAAAATACATATACTAATGTATGTTAAATGTATATAAACATATAACATATGAAATATATAAATTATATAATCACCAATACCTTTAAAATATACATTCTGTAATCACATACATGCTAACAGGTTCGAAGATGAACAGACATATGTATGAATCATTGAGCAGATTCTGTACAGCCAGAAAACCACAACACTCTAATCAAATTTACTCCGATAAGAAATAGAAATTAAATTTAAAAAGCAAACATAAGTTAGGAGACATAAACTTCTGGGGGCTTGTCCCAGCATATTGCACTCTAATTTACAAGCTCAGAACACTACCTCCAGGAAGACTCTGTTCTCCTAGTAACAAGACTTGAGAACGCAATAATGCTGCCGCCTTGTGGCTGCTTCCCACAACAGCACTTTAAACCCAGTGCCAATGATTGCTTATATAGTCACAAGGACTGCAGGGCTGTAAATGACACAAGCCCTCAAAATATGCCCTGGGGTAGGGAATTGGCAAGAACATTCAACACATGAGAAATTTCCAAGAAGTCAATAAGAGGAGGGAAGTTGTACTCACTCTTTAAAAAAAAAAGGAAAAGAAAAAAAAGGACATGCCTAAAGCTTAGTATAAGGAATTATTAGCCACATACAAATTCAAATTCAAAAAGGTTTCAGCTCACACCAGTCATTACCATCAGCAAAATGTCTACAAACTATAAATGCTGAAGGGGTTTTAGAGATCTGTGTACCTTCTAGCTGCTGGTGGGATGTAAAGTGGAAACAGCACTAACGCAAACTGAATCGAGCTGCTTGAAAAGGTAAAAATTGAGCTACCAAATGATGCGGCAGGGCACCTTTTGGGCCTATAACCTAAGAACACCAAAATTGGAAAGACAGAGGCAGGCAAATATGCACTGCAACAATACTGAAATAGCCAAGATATGGAAGCAAAAAAAAGGTCCATAAACAGATGAATGGACAAAGAAGAAGTGGTATACGGATAGAATGGAATAGTAGCCTCGGGAGAAAAATGAACAATGCCATTTTCAGGACTAGAGTTGAGCCTAGAAATAATCATATAAGGTTAAGTAAGTCAAAAGGGTATGACAAATATCCTATGACATCATTTATACATGTTATCCTAAGATTGCTACCAATGAACATATTTCCACAGAAAAAGACACTCACAGACTTATCATATAAACTAATGGTTAGCCAAAATGAAAGGTGGGAGGATGGGTAAATTAGGACTATGGGGTTAACATACATATACTAATGTATGTTAAATGTATATAAACATATAACATATAAATGATATGAATTATATATTCACCAATACCTTCAAAATATACATTCTGTAATCACATACATGGTAACAGGATCCGAAGATGAACAGACATATGTATGAATCATTGAGCAGATTCTGTACAGCCAGACAATCAAAACACTCTAATCAAATTTACTCCGATAAGAAATAGAAATTAAATTTAAAAAACAAACATAAGTTAGGAGACATAAACTTTTGGGGGCTTGTCCCAGCACATTGCACTCTAATTTACAAGCTCGGAACACTACCTCCAGGAAGACTGTGTTGTCCTAGTAACAAGACTTGAGAACGTAATAATGCTGCCGCCTTGTGGCTGCTTCCCACAACAGTAGCTTTAAACCCAGTGCCAATGGTTGCTTATATAGTCACAAGGACTGCAGGGCTGTTAAAGACACAGGCCCTCAAAAAATACCCTGGTGTAGGGAATTGGCAAGAAAATTCAACACATGAGAAATTTTCAAGAAGTCAATAAGAGTACGGAAGTTGTACTCACTCTTTAAAAAAAAGGAAAAGAAAAAAAGGACATGCCTAAAGCTCAGCATAAGGAATTATTAGCCACATGCGTATCCAACCTCCAAAAAGGTTTCAGATCACACCAGTCATGACCATCAGCAAAAAGTCTACAAACTATAAATGCTGAAGGGGTTTTAGAGAACTGTGTACCTTCTAGCTGCTGTTTGGATGTAAAGTGGTAACAGCAGTAACGCAAACTGAATCGAGCTGCTTGAAAAGGTAAACACTGAGCTACCATATGATGCGGCAGGGCACCTTTTGGGCCTATAACCTAAGACCACCGGATTCGGAAAGACAGAGGCAGGCAAATGTGCACTGCAACAATATTGAAATAGCCAAGACATGGAAGCAAAAAAAAGGTCCATAAACAGATGAATGGACAAAGACGAAATGGTATACGTACCAAATGGAATAGTAGCCTCTGGAAAAAAATGAACAATGCCGTTTTCAGGACTAGAGTTGAGCCTAGAAATAATCATATAAGGTTAAGTAAGTCAAAAGGGTATGACAAATATCCTATGATATCATTTATACATGTTATCCTAAGATTGCTACCAATGAACATATTTCCACAGAAAAAGACACTCACAGACTTATCAAATAAACTAATGGTTAGCCAAAATGAAAGGTGGGGGGATGGGTAAATTAGGACTATGGGGTTAACATACATATACTAATATAAGTTAAATGTATATAAACATATAACATATAAATGATATGAATTATATAATCACCAATACCTTCAAAATATACATTCTGTAATCACATACATGGTAACAGGATCCGAAGATGAACAGACATATGTATGAATCATTGAACAGATTCTGTACAGCCAGACAATCAAAACACTCTAATCAAATTTACTCCGATAAAAAATACAAATTAAATTTAAAAAACAAACATAAGTAAGGAGACATAAACTTCTGGGGGCTTGTCCCAGCACATTGCACTCTAATTTAAAAGCTCGGAACACTACCTCCAGGAAGACTCTGTTGTCCTAGTAACAAGACTTGAGAACGTAATAATGCTGCCGCCTTGTGGCTGTCTCCAAAAACAGCACCTTTAAACCCAGTGCCAATGGTTGCTTATATAGTCACAAGGACTGTACGGTTGTAAATGACACAGGCACTCAAAAAATGCCCTGGGGTAGGGAATAGGCAAGAAAATTCAACACATAAGAAACTTTTCAAGAAATCAATAAGAGGAGGGAAGTTGTACTCACTCTTTTTAAAAAAAAGGAAAAGAAAAAATAGGACATGCCTAAAGCTCAGCATAAGGAATTATTAGCCACATGCGTATCCAACCTCCAAAAAGGTTTCAGCTCACACCAGTCATGACCATCAGCAAAATGTCTACAAACTATAAATGCTGAAGGGGTTTTAGAGATCTGTGTACCTTCTAGCTGCTGGTGGGATGTAAAGTGGCAACAGCACTAACGCAAACTGAATGGAGCTGCTTGAAAACGTAAAAATTGAGCTACCATATGATGCGGCAGGGCACCTTTTGGGCCTATAACCTAAGACCACCAGATTCGGAAAGAGAGAGGCAGGCAAATGTGCATTGCAACAATATTGAAATAGCCAAGACATGGAAGCAAAAAAAAGGTCCATAAACAGATGAATGGAGAAAGACGAAGTGGGATACGTACCAAATGGAATAGTAGCCTCGGGAAAAAAATGAACAATGCCGTTTTCAGGACTACAGTTGAGCCTAGAAATAATCATATAAGGTTAAGTAAGTCAAAAGGGTATGACAAATATCCTAGGACATCATTTATACATGTTATCCTAAGATTGCTACCAATGAACATATTTCCACAGAAAAAGACACTCACAGACTTATCAAATAAACTAATGGCTAGCCAAAATGAAAGGTGGGAGGATGGGTAAATTAGGACGATGGGGTTAAAATACATATACTAATGTATGTTAAATGTATATAAACATATAACATATGAAATATATAAATTATATAATCACCAATACCTTTAAAATATACATTCTGTAATCACATACATGCTAACAGGTTCGAAGATGAACAGACATATGTATGAATCATTGAGCAGATTCTGTACAGCCAGAAAACCACAACACTCTAATCAAATTTACTCCGATAAGAAATAGAAATTAAATTTAAAAAACAAACATAAGTTAGGAGACATAAACTTCTGGGGGCTTGTCCCAGCACATTGCACTCTAATTTACAAGCTCGGAACACTACCTCCAGGAAGACTGTGTTGTCCTAGTAACAAGACTTGAGAACGTAATAATGCTGCCGCCTTGTGGCTGCTTCCCACAACAGTAGCTTTAAACCCAGTGCCAATGGTTGCTTATATAGTCACAAGGACTGCAGGGCTGTAAAAGACACAGGCCCTCAAAAAATGCCCTGGGGTATGGAATTGGCAAGAAAATTCAACACATGAGAAATTTTCAAGAAGTCAATAAGAGGAGGGAAGTTGTAGTCACTCTTTAAAAAAAAAGGAAAAGAAAAAAAGGACATGCCTAAAGCTCAGCATAAGGAATTATTAGCCACATGCGTATCCAACCTCCAAAAAGGTTTCAGCTCACACCAGTCATGACCATCAGCAAAAAGTCTACAAACTATAAATGCTGAAGGGGTTTTAGAGAACTGTGTACCTTCTAGCTGCTGGTGGGATGTAAAGTGGTAACAGCAGTAACGCAAACTGAATCGAGCTGCTTGAAAAGGTAAACATTGAGCTACCATATGATGCGGCAGGGCACATTTTGGGCCTATAACCTAAGACAACTGGATTCGGAAAGACAGAGGCAGGCAAATGTGCACTGCAACAATATTGAAATAGCCAAGACATGGAAGCAAAAAAAAGGTCCATAAACAGATGAATGGACAAAGACGAAATGGTACACGTACCAAATGGAATAGAAGCCTCTGGAAAAAAATGAACAATGCCGTTTTCAGGACTAGAGTTGAGCCTAGAAATAATCATATAAGGTTAAGTAAGTCAAAAGGGTATGACAAATATCCTATGATATCATTAATACATGTTATCCTAAGATTGCTACCAATGAACATATTTCCACAGAAAAAGACACTCACAGACTTATCAAATAAACTAATGGTTAGCCAAAATGAAAGGTGGGAGGATGGGTAAATTAGGACAATGGGGTTAACATACATATACTAATGTATGTTAAATGTATATAAACATATCACATATAAACTATATGCATTATATCATCACCAATAGCTTCAAAAATATACATTCTGTAATCACGTACATGGTAGCAGGATCCGAAGATGAACAGACATATGTAAGAATCATTGAGCAGATTCTGTACAGCCAGACAATCAAAACACTCTAAGCAAACTGACTCTGATAAGAAATAGAAATTAAATTTAAAAAGCAAACATAAGTTAGGAGACATAAACTTCTGGGGGCTTGTCCCAGCACATTCCACTCTAATTTACAACCTTGGAAAACTACCTCCAGGAAGACTCTGTTGCCCTAGTAACAAGAGTTGAGAACGTAATAATGCTGCCACCTTGTGGCTGTTTCCCACAACAGCAGCTTTAAACCCAGTGCCAAAGGTTGCTTAATAGTCACAAGGACTGCAGGGCTCTAAATGACACCGGCCCTCAAAGAATGCCCTGGAGTAGGGAATAGGCAAAAAAATTCAACACATGAGTAAATTTTCAAGAAGTCAATAAGAGGAGGGAAGTTGTACTCACTCTTTAAAAAAAAGGAAAAGAATAAAAAAGGACATGCCTAAAGCTCAGTATAAGGAATTATTAGCCACATGCAAATTCAAATTCAAAAAGGTTTCAGGTGACACCAGTCATGACCATCAGCAAAAAGTCTACAAACTATAAATGCTGAAGGGGTTTTAGAGCATTGTGTACCTTCTAGCTGCTGGTGGGATGTAAAGTGGAAACAGCACTAACGCAAAATGAATCGAGCTGCTTGAAAAGGTAAAAATTGAGCTACCAAATGATGGGGCAGGGCACCTTTTGGGCCTATAACCTAAGACCACCAAAATTGGAAAGACAGAGGCAGGCAAATATGCACTGCAACAATACTGAAATAGCCAAGATATGGAAGCAAAAAAAAGGTCCATAAACAGATGAATGGACAAAGAAGAAGTGGTATACGGACAGAATGGAATAGTAGCCTCGGGAGAAAAATGAACAATGCTGTTTTCAGGACTACAGTTGAGCCTAGAAAAAATCATATAAGGTTAAGTAAGTCAAAAGGGTATGACAAATATCCTATGATATCATTTATACAAGTTTTCTTAAGATTGCTACCAATGAACATATTTCCACAGAAAAAGACACTCACAGACTTATCAAATAAACTAATGGTTAGCCAAAATGAAAGGTGGGGGGATGGGTAAGTTAGGACTATGGGGTTAACATACATATACTAATGTAAGTTAAATGTATATAAACATATAACATATAAACGATATGAATTATATAATCACCAATACCTTCAAAATATATATTCTGTGATCACATACATGGTAACAGGATCCGAAGATGAACAGACATATGTATGAATCATTGAACAGATTCTGTACAGCCAGACAATCAAAACACTCTAATCAAATTTACTCCGATAAAAAATACAAATTAAATTTAAAAAACAAACATAAGTAAGGAGACATAAACTTCTGGGGGCTTGTCCCAGCACATTGCACTCTAATTTAAAAGCTCGGAACACTACCTCCAGGAAGACTGTGTTGTCCTAGTAACAAGACTTGAGAACGTAATAATCCTGCTGCCTTGTGGCTGCTTCCCACAACAGTAGCTTTAAACCCAGTGCCAATGGTTGCTTATATAGTCACAAGGACTGCAGGGCTGTAAAAGACACAGGCCCTCAAAAAATGCCCTGGGGTATGGAATTGGCAAGAAAATTCAACACATGAGAAATTTTCAAGAAGTCAATAAGAGGAGGGAAGTTGTAGTCACTCTTTAAAAAAAAAGGAAAAGAAAAAAAGGACATGCCTAAAGCTCAGCATAAGGAATTATTAGCCACATGCGTATCCAACCTCCAAAAAGGTTTCAGCTCACACCAGTCATGACCATCAGCAAAAAGTCTACAAACTATAAATGCTGAAGGGGTTTTAGAGAACTGTGTACCTTCTAGCTGCTGGTGGGATGTAAAGTGGTAACAGCAGTAACGCAAACTGAATCGAGCTGCTTGAAAAGGTAAACATTGAGCTACCATATGATGCGGCAGGGCACATTTTGGGCCTATAACCTAAGACAACTGGATTCGGAAAGACAGAGGCAGGCAAATGTGCACTGCAACAATATTGAAATAGCCAAGACATGGAAGCAAAAAAAAGGTCCATAAACAGATGAATGGACAAAGACGAAATGGTACACGTACCAAATGGAATAGAAGCCTCTGGAAAAAAATGAACAATGCCGTTTTCAGGACTAGAGATGAGCCTAGAAATAATCATATAAGGTTAAGTAAGTCAAAAGGGTATGACAAATATCCTATGATATCATTAATACATGTTATCCTAAGATTGCTACCAATGAACATATTTCCACAGAAAAAGACACTCACAGACTTATCAAATAAACTAATGGTTAGCCAAAATGAAAGGTGGGAGGATGGGTAAATTAGGACAATGGGGTTAACATACATATACTAATGTATGTTAAATGTATATAAACATATCACATATAAACTATATGCATTATATCATCACCAATAGCTTCAAAAATATACATTCTGTAATCACGTACATGGTAGCAGGATCCGAAGATGAACAGACATATGTATGAATCATTGAACAGATTCTGTACAGCCAGACAATCAAAACACTCTAAGCAAATTGACTCTGATAAGAAATAGAAATTATATTTAAAAAGCAAACATAAGTTAGGAGACATAAACTTCTGGGGGCTTGTCCCAGCACATTGCACTCTAATTTAAAAGCTCGGAACACTACCTCCAGGAAGACTCTGTTGTCCTAGTAACAAGACTTGAGAACGTAATAATGCTGCCGCCTTGTGGCTGTCTCCAAAAACAGCACCTTTAAACCCAGTGCCAATGGTTGCTTATATAGTCACAAGGACTGCACGGTTGTAAATGACACAGGCACTCAAAAAATGCCCTGGGGTAGGGAATAGGCAAGAAAATTCAACACATAAGAAACTTTTCAAGAAATCAATAAGAGGAGGGAAGTTGTACTCACTCATTTTAAAAAAAAGGAAAAGAAAAAATAGGACATGCCTAAAGCTCAGCATAAGGAATTATTAGCCACATGCGTATCCAACCTCCAAAAAGGTTTCAGCTCACACCAGTCATGACCATCAGCAAAAAGTCTACAAACTATAAATGCTGAAGGGGTTTTAGAGAAGTGTGTACCTTCTAGCTGCTGGTGGGATATAAAGTCGTAACAGCACTAATGCAAACTGAATCGAGCTGCTTGAAAACGTAAAAATTGAGCTACCATATGATGCGGCAGGGCACCTTTTGGGCCTATAACCTAAGACCACCAGAATCGGAAAGACAGAGGCAGGCAAATGTGCACTGCAACAATACTGAAATAGCAAAGACATGGAAGCAAAAAAAAAGGTCCATAAACAGATGAATGGACAAAGACGAAGTGGGATACGTACCAAATGGAAGAGTAGCCTCGGGAAAAAAATGAACAATGCCGTTTTCAGGACTACAGTTGAGCCTAGAAATAATCATATAAGGTTAAGTAAGTCAAAAGGGTATGACAAATATCCTATGACATCATTTATACATGTTATCCTAAGATTGCTACCAATGAACATATTTCCACAGAAAAAGACACTCACAGACTTATCAAATAAACTAATGGCTAGCCAAAATGAAAGGTGGGAGGATGGGTAAATTAGGACAATGGGGTTAAAATACATATACTAATGTATGTTAAATGTATATAAACATATAACATATGAAATATATAAATAATATAATCACCAATACCTTTAAAATATACATTCTGTAATCACATACATGCTAACAGGTTCGAAGATGAACAGACATATGTATGAATCATTGAGCAGATTCTGTACAGCCAGAAAACCACAACACTCTAATCAAATTTACTCCGATAAGAAATAGAAATTAAATTTAAAAAACAAACATAAGTTAGGAGACATAAACTTCTGGGGGCTTGTCCCAGCACATTGCACTCTAATTTACAAGCTCGGAACACTACCTCCAGGAAGACTGTGTTGTCCTAGTAACAAGACTTGAGAACGTAATAATGCTGCCGCCTTTTGGCTGCTTCCCACAACAGTAGCTTTAAACCCAGTGCCAATGGTTGCTTATATAGTCACAAGGACTGCAGGGCTGTAAAAGACACAGGCCCTCAAAAAATGCCCTGGGGTATGGAATTGGCAAGAAAATTCAACACATGAGTAACTTTTCAAGAAGTCAATAAGAGGAGGGAAGTTGTACTCACTCTTTAAAAAAAAAGGAAAAGAAAAAAAAAGGACATGCCTAAAGCTCAGTATAAGGAATTATTAGCCACATGCAAATTCAAATTCAAAAAGGTTTCAGGTGACACCAGTCATGACCATCAGCAAAAAGTCTACAAACTCTAAATGCTGAAGGGGTTTTAGAGAATTGTGTACATTCTACCTGCTGGTGGGATGTAAAGTGGTAACAGCACTAACGCATACTGAATGGAGCTGCTTGAAAAGGTAAAAATTGAGTTACCATATGATGCGGCAGGGCACCTTTTGGGCCTATAACCTAAGACCACCAAAATCGGAAATACAGAGGCAGGCAAATGTGCACTGCAACAATACTGAAATACCCAAGACATGGAAGCAAAAAATGGTCCATAAACAGGTGAATGGACAAAGAAGAAGTGGTATATGGACAGAATGGAAGAGTAGCCTCGGGAAAAAAATGAACAATGCCGTTTTCAGAACTACAGTTGAGACTAGAAATAGTCATATAAGGGTAAGTTAGTCAAAAGGGTATGACAAATATCCTATGATATCATTTATACATGTTATCCTAAGATTGCTACCAATGAACATATTTCCACAAAAAAAGACACTCACAGACTTATCAAATAAACTAATGGTTAGCCAAAATGAAAGGTGGGAGGATGGGTAAATTAGGACTATGGGGTTAAGATACATATACTAATGTATGTTAAATGTATATAAACATATAACATATGAACTATATAAAATATATAATCACCAAACCTTTAAAATATACATTCTGTAATCACATACATGATAACAGGTTCCGAAGATGAACAGATATATGTATGAATCATTGAGCAGATTCTGTACAGCCAATCAAAACACTCTAATCAAATTTACTCCGATAAGAAATAGAAATTAAATTTAAAAAGCAAACATAAGTTAGGAGACATAAACTTCTGGGGGCTTGTCCCAGCACATTCCACTCTAATTTACAACCTTGGAAAACTACCTCCAGGAAGACTCTGTTGCCCTAGTAAGAAGAGTGGAGAACGTAATAATGCTGCCGCCTTGTGGCTGTTTCCCACAACAGCAGCTTTAAACCCAGTGCCAAAGGTTGCTTAATAGTCACAAGGACTCAAGGGCTCTAAATGACACCTGCATTCAAAAAATGCCCTGGGGTAGGGAATAGGCAAAAAAATTCAACACATGAGAAACTTTTCAAGAAGTCAATAAGAGGAGGGAAGTTGTACTCACTCTTTAAAACAAAAGGAAAAGAAAAAAATGACATGCCTAAAGCTCAGTATAAGGAATTATTAGCCACATGCAAATTCAAATTCAAAAAGGTTTCAGGTAACACCAGTCATGACCATCATCAAAAAGTCTACAAACTATAAATGCTGAAGGGGTTTTAGAGGAATGTGTACCTTCTAGCTGCTGGTGGGATGTAAAGAAGTAATACCACTAATGCAAACTGAATGGAGCTGCTTCAAAAGGTAAAAATTGAGTTACCATACGATGCGGCAGGGCACCTTTTGGGCCTATAACCTAAGACCACCAGAATCGGAAAGACAGAGGCAGGCAAATGTGCACTGCAACAATACTGAAATAGCCAAGACATGGAAGCAAAAAAAGGTCCATAAACAGATGAATGGACAAAGACGAAGTGGGATACGTACCAAATGGAATAGTAGCCTCGGGAAAAAAATGAACAATGCCGTTTTCAGGACTACAGTTGAGCCTAGAAATAATCATATAAGGTTAAGTAAGTCAAAAGGGTATGACAAATATCCTAGGACATCATTTATACATGTTATCCTAAGATTGCTACCAATGAACATATTTCCACAGAAAAAGACACTCACAGACTTATCAAATAAACTAATTGCTAGCCAAAATGAAAGGTGGGAGGATGGGTAAATTAGGACTATGGGGTTAAAATACATATACTAATGTATGTTAAATGTATATAAACATATAACATATGAAATATATAAATTATATAATCACCAATACCTTTAAAATATACATTCTGTAATCACATACATGCTAACAGGTTCGAAGATGAACAGACATATGTATGAATCATTGAGCAGATTCTGTACAGCCAGAAAACCACAACACTCTAATCAAATTTACTCCGATAAGAAATAGAAATTAAATTTAAAAAGCAAACATAAGTTAGGAGACATAAACTTCTGGGGGCTTGTCCCAGCATATTGCACTCTAATTTACAAGCTCAGAACACTACCTCCAGGAAGACTCTGTTCTCCTAGTAACAAGACTTGAGAACGCAATACTGCTGCCGCCTTGTGGCTGCTTCCCACAACAGCACTTTAAACCCAGTGCCAATGATTGCTTATATAGTCACAAGGACTGCAGGGCTGTAAATGACACAAGCCCTCAAAATATGCCCTGGGGTAGGGAATTGGCAAGAACATTCAACACATGAGAAATTTCCAAGAAGTCAATAAGAGGAGGGAAGTTGTACTCACTCTTTAAAAAAAAAAGGAAAAGAAAAAAAAGGACATGCCTAAAGCTTAGTATAAGGAATTATTAGCCACATACAAATTCAAATTCAAAAAGGTTTCAGCTCACACCAGTCATTACCATCAGCAAAATGTCTACAAACTATAAATGCTGAAGGGGTTTTAGAGATCTGTGTACCTTCTAGCTGCTGGTGGGATGTAAAGTGGAAACAGCACTAACGCAAACTGAATCGAGCTGCTTGAAAAGGTAAAAATTGAGCTACCAAATGATGCGGCAGGGCACCTTTTGGGCCTATAACCTAAGAACACCAAAATTGGAAAGACAGAGGCAGGCAAATATGCACTGCAACAATACTGAAATAGCCAAGATATGGAAGCAAAAAAAAGGTCCATAAACAGATGAATGGACAAAGAAGAAGTGGTATACGGACAGAATGGAATAGTAGCCTCGGGAGAAAAATGAACAATGCCATTTTCAGGACTAGAGTTGAGCCTAGAAATAATCATATAAGGTTAAGTAAGTCAAAAGGGTATGACAAATATCCTATGACATCATTTATACATGTTATCCTAAGATTGCTACCAATGAACATATTTCCACAGAAAAAGACACTCACAGACTTATCATATAAACTAATGGTTAGCCAAAATGAAAGGTGGGAGGATGGGTAAATTAGGACTATGGGGTTAACATACATATACTAATGTATGTTAAATGTATATAAACATATAACATATAAATGATATGAATTATATATTCACCAATACCTTCAAAATATACATTCTGTAATCACATACATGGTAACAGGATCCGAAGATGAACAGACATATGTATGAATCATTGAGCAGATTCTGTACAGCCAGACAATCAAAACACTCTAATCAAATTTACTCCGATAAGAAATAGAAATTAAATTTAAAAAACAAACATAAGTTAGGAGACATAAACTTTTGGGGGCTTGTCCCAGCACATTGCACTCTAATTTACAAGCTCGGAACACTACCTCCAGGAAGACTGTGTTGTCCTAGTAACAAGACTTGAGAACGTAATAATGCTGCCGCCTTGTGGCTGCTTCCCACAACAGTAGCTTTAAACCCAGTGCCAATGGTTGCTTATATAGTCACAAGGACTGCAGGGCTGTAAAAGACACAGGCCCTCAAAAAATACCCTGGTGTAGGGAATTGGCAAGAAAATTCAACACATGAGAAATTTTCAAGAAGTCAATAAGAGTACGGAAGTTGTACTCACTCTTTAAAAAAAAGGAAAAGAAAAAAAGGACATGCCTAAAGCTCAGCATAAGGAATTATTAGCCACATGCGTATCCAACCTCCAAAAAGGTTTCAGCTCACACCAGTCATGACCATCAGCAAAAAGTCTACAAACTATAAATGCTGAAGGGGTTTTAGAGAACTGTGTACCTTCTAGCTGCTGTTTGGATGTAAAGTGGTAACAGCAGTAACGCAAACTGAATCGAGCTGCTTGAAAAGGTAAACACTGAGCTACCATATGATGCGGCAGGGCACCTTTTGGGCCTATAACCTAAGACCACCGGATTCGGAAAGACAGAGGCAGGCAAATGTGCACTGCAACAATATTGAAATAGCCAAGACATGGAAGCAAAAAAAAGGTCCATAAACAGATGAATGGACAAAGACGAAATGGTATACGTACCAAATGGAATAGTAGCCTCTGGAAAAAAATGAACAATGCCGTTTTCAGGACTAGAGTTGAGCCTAGAAATAATCATATAAGGTTAAGTAAGTCAAAAGGGTATGACAAATATCCTATGATATCATTTATACATGTTATCCTAAGATTGCTACCAATGAACATATTTCCACAGAAAAAGACACTCACAGACTTATCAAATAAACTAATGGTTAGCCAAAATGAAAGGTGGGGGGATGGGTAAATTAGGACTATGGGGTTAACATACATATACTAATATAAGTTAAATGTATATAAACATATAACATATAAATGATATGAATTATATAATCACCAATACCTTCAAAATATACATTCTGTAATCACATACATGGTAACAGGATCCGAAGATGAACAGACATATGTATGAATCATTGAACAGATTCTGTACAGCCAGACAATCAAAACACTCTAATCAAATTTACTCCGATAAAAAATACAAATTAAATTTAAAAAACAAACATAAGTAAGGAGACATAAACTTCTGGGGGCTTGTCCCAGCACATTGCACTCTAATTTAAAAGCTCGGAACACTACCTCCAGGAAGACTCTGTTGTCCTAGTAACAAGACTTGAGAACGTAATAATGCTGCCGCCTTGTGGCTGTCTCCAAAAACAGCACCTTTAAACCCAGTGCCAATGGTTGCTTATATAGTCACAAGGACTGTACGGTTGTAAATGACACAGGCACTCAAAAAATGCCCTGGGGTAGGGAATAGGCAAGAAAATTCAACACATAAGAAACTTTTCAAGAAATCAATAAGAGGAGGGAAGTTGTACTCACTCTTTTTAAAAAAAAGGAAAAGAAAAAATAGGACATGCCTAAAGCTCAGCATAAGGAATTATTAGCCACATGCGTATCCAACCTCCAAAAAGGTTTCAGCTCACACCAGTCATGACCATCAGCAAAATGTCTACAAACTATAAATGCTGAAGGGGTTTTAGAGATCTGTGTACCTTCTAGCTGCTGGTGGGATGTAAAGTGGCAACAGCACTAACGCAAACTGAATGGAGCTGCTTGAAAAGGTAAAAATTGAGCTACCATATGATGCGGCAGGGCACCTTTTGGGCCTATAACCTAAGACCACCAGATTCGGAAAGAGAGAGGCAGGCAAATGTGCATTGCAACAATATTGAAATAGCCAAGACATGGAAGCAAAAAAAAGGTCCATAAACAGATGAATGGAGAAAGACGAAGTGGGATACGTACCAAATGGAATAGTAGCCTCGGGAAAAAAATGAACAATGCCGTTTTCAGGACTACAGTTGAGCCTAGAAATAATCATATAAGGTTAAGTAAGTCAAAAGGGTATGACAAATATCCTAGGACATCATTTATACATGTTATCCTAAGATTGCTACCAATGAACATATTTCCACAGAAAAAGACACTCACAGACTTATCAAATAAACTAATGGCTAGCCAAAATGAAAGGTGGGAGGATGGGTAAATTAGGACTATGGGGTTAAAATACATATACTAATGTATGTTAAATGTATATAAACATATAACATATGAAATATATAAATTATATAATCACCAATACCTTTAAAATATACATTCTGTAATCACATACATGCTAACAGGTTCGAAGATGAACAGACATATGTATGAATCATTGAGCAGATTCTGTACAGCCAGAAAACCACAACACTCTAATCAAATTTACTCCGATAAGAAATAGAAATTAAATTTAAAAAACAAACATAAGTTAGGAGACATAAACTTCTGGGGGCTTGTCCCAGCACATTGCACTCTAATTTACAAGCTCGGAACACTACCTCCAGGAAGACTGTGTTGTCCTAGTAACAAGACTTGAGAACGTAATAATGCTGCCGCCTTGTGGCTGCTTCCCACAACAGTAGCTTTAAACCCAGTGCCAATGGTTGCTTATATAGTCACAAGGACTGCAGGGCTGTAAAAGACACAGGCCCTCAAAAAATGCCCTGGGGTATGGAATTGGCAAGAAAATTCAACACATGAGAAATTTTCAAGAAGTCAATAAGAGGAGGGAAGTTGTAGTCACTCTTTAAAAAAAAAGGAAAAGAAAAAAAGGACATGCCTAAAGCTCAGCATAAGGAATTATTAGCCACATGCGTATCCAACCTCCAAAAAGGTTTCAGCTCACACCAGTCATGACCATCAGCAAAAAGTCTACAAACTATAAATGCTGAAGGGGTTTTAGAGAACTGTGTACCTTCTAGCTGCTGGTGGGATGTAAAGTGGTAACAGCAGTAACGCAAACTGAATCGAGCTGCTTGAAAAGGTAAACATTGAGCTACCATATGATGCGGCAGGGCACATTTTGGGCCTATAACCTAAGACAACTGGATTCGGAAAGACAGAGGCAGGCAAATGTGCACTGCAACAATAT
Source organism: Balaenoptera physalus (assembly GCF_965194825.1). NCBI lineage: Eukaryota > Metazoa > Chordata > Mammalia > Artiodactyla > Balaenopteridae > Balaenoptera > Balaenoptera physalus. The sequence goes on from NW_028125289.1 coordinate 141,970, forward strand.
TGAAATAGCCAAGACATGGAAGCAAAAAAAAGGTCCATAAACAGATGAATGGACAAAGACGAAATGGTACACGTACCAAATGGAATAGAAGCCTCTGGAAAAAAATGAACAATGCCGTTTTCAGGACTAGAGTTGAGCCTAGAAATAATCATATAAGGTTAAGTAAGTCAAAAGGGTATGACAAATATCCTATGATATCATTAATACATGTTATCCTAAGATTGCTACCAATGAACATATTTCCACAGAAAAAGACACTCACAGACTTATCAAATAAACTAATGGTTAGCCAAAATGAAAGGTGGGAGGATGGGTAAATTAGGACAATGGGGTTAACATACATATACTAATGTATGTTAAATGTATATAAACATATCACATATAAACTATATGCATTATATCATCACCAATAGCTTCAAAAATATACATTCTGTAATCACGTACATGGTAGCAGGATCCGAAGATGAACAGACATATGTATGAATCATTGAGCAGATTCTGTACAGCCAGACAATCAAAACACTCTAAGCAAACTGACTCTGATAAGAAATAGAAATTAAATTTAAAAAGCAAACATAAGTTAGGAGACATAAACTTCTGGGGGCTTGTCCCAGCACATTCCACTCTAATTTACAACCTTGGAAAACTACCTCCAGGAAGACTCTGTTGCCCTAGTAACAAGAGTTGAGAACGTAATAATGCTGCCACCTTGTGGCTGTTTCCCACAACAGCAGCTTTAAACCCAGTGCCAAAGTTTGCTTAATAGTCACAAGGACTGCAGGGCTCTAAATGACACCGGCCCTCAAAGAATGCCCTGGAGTAGGGAATAGGCAAAAAAATTCAACACATGAGTAAATTTTCAAGAAGTCAATAAGAGGAGGGAAGTTGTACTCACTCTTTAAAAAAAAAAGGAAAAGAATAAAAAAGGACATGCCTAAAGCTCAGTATAAGGAATTATTAGCCACATGCAAATTCAAATTCAAAAAGGTTTCAGGTGACACCAGTCATGACCATCAGCAAAAAGTCTACAAACTATAAATGCTGAAGGGGTTTTAGAGCATTGTGTACCTTCTAGCTGCTGGTGGGATGTAAAGTGGAAACAGCACTAACGCAAAATGAATCGAGCTGCTTGAAAAGGTAAAAATTGAGCTACCAAATGATGGGGCAGGGCACCTTTTGGGCCTATAACCTAAGACCACCAAAATTGGAAAGACAGAGGCAGGCAAATATGCACTGCAACAATACTGAAATAGCCAAGATATGGAAGCAAAAAAAAGGTCCATAAACAGATGAATGGACAAAGAAGAAGTGGTATACGGACAGAATGGAATAGTAGCCTCGGGAGAAAAATGAACAATGCTGTTTTCAAGACTACAGTTGAGCCTAGAAAAAATCATATAAGGTTAAGTAAGTCAAAAGGGTATGACAAATATCCTATGATATCATTTATACAAGTTTTCTTAAGATTGCTACCAATGAACATATTTCCACAGAAAAAGACACTCACAGACTTATCAAATAAACTAATGGTTAGCCAAAATGAAAGGTGGGGGGATGGGTAAGTTAGGACTATGGGGTTAACATACATATACTAATGTAAGTTAAATGTATATAAACATATAACATATAAACGATATGAATTATATAATCACCAATACCTTCAAAATATATATTCTGTGATCACATACATGGTAACAGGATCCGAAGATGAACAGACATATGTATGAATCATTGAACAGATTCTGTACAGCCAGACAATCAAAACACTCTAATCAAATTTACTCCGATAAAAAATACAAATTAAATTTAAAAAACAAACATAAGTAAGGAGACATAAACTTCTGGGGGCTTGTCCCAGCACATTGCACTCTAATTTACAAGCTCGGAACACTACCTCCAGGAAGACTGTGTTGTCCTAGTAACAAGACTTGAGAACGTAATAATGCTGCCGCCTTGTGGCTGCTTCCCACAACAGTAGCTTTAAACCCAGTGCCAATGGTTGCTTATATAGTCACAAGGACTGCAGGGCTGTAAAAGACACAGGCCCTCAAAAAATGCCCTGGGGTATGGAATTGGCAAGAAAATTCAACACATGAGAAATTTTCAAGAAGTCAATAAGAGGAGGGAAGTTGTAGTCATTCTTTAAAAAAAAAGGAAAAGAAAAAAAGGACATGCCTAAAGCTCAGCATAAGGAATTATTAGCCACATGCGTATCCAACCTCCAAAAAGGTTTCAGCTCACACCAGTCATGACCATCAGCAAAAAGTCTACAAACTATAAATGCTGAAGGGGTTTTAGAGAACTGTGTACCTTCTAGCTGCTGGTGGGATGTAAAGTGGTAACAGCAGTAACGCAAACTGAATCGAGCTGCTTGAAAAGGTAAACATTGAGCTACCATATGATGCGGCAGGGCACATTTTGGGCCTATAACCTAAGACAACTGGATTCGGAAAGACAGAGGCAGGCAAATGTGCACTGCAACAATATTGAAATAGCCAAGACATGGAAGCAAAAAAAAGGTCCATAAACAGATGAATGGACAAAGACGAAATGGTACACGTACCAAATGGAATAGAAGCCTCTGGAAAAAAATGAACAATGCCGTTTTCAGGACTAGAGATGAGCCTAGAAATAATCATATAAGGTTAAGTAAGTCAAAAGGGTATGACAAATATCCTATGATATCATTAATACATGTTATCCTAAGATTGCTACCAATGAACATATTTCCACAGAAAAAGACACTCACAGACTTATCAAATAAACTAATGGTTAGCCAAAATGAAAGGTGGGAGGATGGGTAAATTAGGACAATGGGGTTAACATACATATACTAATGTATGTTAAATGTATATAAACATATCACATATAAACTATATGCATTATATCATCACCAATAGCTTCAAAAATATACATTCTGTAATCACGTACATGGTAGCAGGATCCGAAGATGAACAGACATATGTATGAATCATTGAACAGATTCTGTACAGCCAGACAATCAAAACACTCTAAGCAAATTGACTCTGATAAGAAATAGAAATTATATTTAAAAAGCAAACATAAGTTAGGAGACATAAACTTCTGGGGGCTTGTCCCAGCACATTGCACTCTAATTTAAAAGCTCGGAACAATACCTCCAGGAAGACTCTGTTGTCCTAGTAACAAGACTTGAGAACGTAATAATGCTGCCGCCTTGTGGCTGTCTCCAAAAACAGCACCTTTAAACCCAGTGCCAATGGTTGCTTATATAGTCACAAGGACTGCACGGTTGTAAATGACACAGGCACTCAAAAAATGCCCTGGGGTAGGGAATAGGCAAGAAAATTCAACACATAAGAAACTTTTCAAGAAATCAATAAGAGGAGGGAAGTTGTACTCACTCATTTTAAAAAAAAGGAAAAGAAAAAATAGGACATGCCTAAAGCTCAGCATAAGGAATTATTAGCCACATGCGTATCCAACCTCCAAAAAGGTTTCAGCTCACACCAGTCATGACCATCAGCAAAAAGTCTACAAACTATAAATGCTGAAGGGGTTTTAGAGAAGTGTGTACCTTCTAGCTGCTGGTGGGATATAAAGTCGTAACAGCACTAATGCAAACTGAATCGAGCTGCTTGAAAACGTAAAAATTGAGCTACCATATGATGCGGCAGGGCACCTTTTGGGCCTATAACCTAAGACCACCAGAATCGGAAAGACAGAGGCAGGCAAATGTGCACTGCAACAATACTGAAATAGCAAAGACATGGAAGCAAAAAAAAAGGTCCATAAACAGATGAATGGACAAAGACGAAGTGGGATACGTACCAAATGGAATAGTAGCCTCGGGAAAAAAATGAACAATGCCGTTTTCAGGACTACAGTTGAGCCTAGAAATAATCATATAAGGTTAAGTAACTCAAAAGGGTATGACAAATATCCTAGGACATCATTTATACATGTTATCCTAAGATTGCTACCAATGAACATATTTCCACAGAAAAAGACACTCACAGACTTATCAAATAAACTAATGGCTAGCCAAAATGAAAGGTGGGAGGATGGGTAAATTAGGACTATGGGGTTAAAATACATATACTAATGTATGTTAAATGTATATAAACATATAACATATGAAATATATAAATTATATAATCACCAATACCTTTAAAATATACATTCTGTAATCACATACATGCTAACAGGTTCGAAGATGAACAGACATATGTATGAATCATTGAGCAGATTCTGTACAGCCAGAAAACCACAACACTCTAATCAAATTTACTCCGATAAGAAATAGAAATTAAATTTAAAAAACAAACATAAGTTAGGAGACATAAACTTCTGGGGGCTTGTCCCAGCACATTGCACTCTAATTTACAAGCTCGGAACACTACCTCCAGGAAGACTGTGTTGTCCTAGTAACAAGACTTGAGAACGTAATAATGCTGCCGCCTTGTGGCTGCTTCCCACAACAGTAGCTTTAAACCCAGTGCCAATGGTTGCTTATATAGTCACAAGGACTGCAGGGCTGTAAAAGACACAGGCCCTCAAAAAATGCCCTGGGGTATGGAATTGGCAAGAAAATTCAACCCATGAGAAATTTTCAAGAAGTCAATAAGAGGAGGGAAGTTGTAGTCACTCTTTAAAAAAAAAGGAAAAGAAAAAAAGGACATGCCTAAAGCTCAGCATAAGGAATTATTAGCCACATGCGTATCCAACCTCCAAAAAGGTTTCAGCTCACACCAGTCATGACCATCAGCAAAAAGTCTACAAACTATAAATGCTGAAGGGGTTTTAGAGAACTGTGTACCTTCTAGCTGCTGGTGGGATGTAAAGTGGTAACAGCAGTAACGCAAACTGAATCGAGCTGCTTGAAAAGGTAAACATTGAGCTACCATATGATGCGGCAGGGCACATTTTGGGCCTATAACCTAAGACAACTGGATTCGGAAAGACAGAGGCAGGCAAATGTGCACTGCAACAATATTGAAATAGCCAAGACATGGAAGCAAAAAAAAGGTCCATAAACAGATGAATGGACAAAGACGAAATGGTACACGTACCAAATGGAATAGAAGCCTCTGGAAAAAAATGAACAATGCCGTTTTCAGGACTAGAGTTGAGCCTAGAAATAATCATATAAGGTTAAGTAAGTCAAAAGGGTATGACAAATATCCTATGATATCATTAATACATGTTATCCTAAGATTGCTACCAATGAACATATTTCCACAGAAAAAGACACTCACAGACTTATCAAATAAACTAATGGTTAGCCAAAATGAAAGGTGGGAGGATGGGTAAATTAGGACAATGGGGTTAACATACATATACTAATGTATGTTAAATGTATATAAACATATCACATATAAACTATATGCATTATATCATCACCAATAGCTTCAAAAATATACATTCTGTAATCACGTACATGGTAGCAGGATCCGAAGATGAACAGACATATGTATGAATCATTGAGCAGATTCTGTACAGCCAGACAATCAAAACACTCTAAGCAAACTGACTCTGATAAGAAATAGAAATTAAATTTAAAAAGCAAACATAAGTTAGGAGACATAAACTTCTGGGGGCTTGTCCCAGCACATTCCACTCTAATTTACAACCTTGGAAAACTACCTCCAGGAAGACTCTGTTGCCCTAGTAACAAGAGTTGAGAACGTAATAATGCTGCCACCTTGTGGCTGTTTCCCACAACAGCAGCTTTAAACCCAGTGCCAAAGGTTGCTTAATAGTCACAAGGACTGCAGGGCTCTAAATGACACCGGCCCTCAAAGAATGCCCTGGAGTAGGGAATAGGCAAAAAAATTCAACACATGAGTAAATTTTCAAGAAGTCAATAAGAGGAGGGAAGTTGTACTCACTCTTTAAAAAAAAAAGGAAAAGAATAAAAAAGGACATGCCTAAAGCTCAGGATAAGGAATTATTAGCCACATGCAAATTCAAATTCAAAAAGGTTTCAGGTGACACCAGTCATGACCATCAGCAAAAAGTCTACAAACTATAAATGCTGAAGGGGTTTTAGAGCATTGTGTACCTTCTAGCTGCTGGTGGGATGTAAAGTGGAAACAGCACTAACGCAAAATGAATCGAGCTGCTTGAAAAGGTAAAAATTGAGCTACCAAATGATGGGGCAGGGCACCTTTTGGGCCTATAACCTAAGACCACCAAAATTGGAAAGACAGAGGCAGGCAAATATGCACTGCAACAATACTGAAATAGCCAAGATATGGAAGCAAAAAAAAGGTCCATAAACAGATGAATGGACAAAGAAGAAGTGGTATACGGACAGAATGGAATAGTAGCCTCGGGAGAAAAATGAACAATGCTGTTTTCAGGACTACAGTTGAGCCTAGAAAAAATCATATAAGGTTAAGTAAGTCAAAAGGGTATGACAAATATCCTATGATATCATTAATACATGTTATCCTAAGATTGCTACCAATGAACATATTTCCACAGAAAAAGACACTCACAGACTTATCAAATAAACTAATGGTTAGCCAAAATGAAAGGTGGGAGGATGGGTAAATTAGGACAATGGGGTTAACATACATATACTAATGTATGTTAAATGTATATAAACATATCACATATAAACTATATGCATTATATCATCACCAATAGCTTCAAAAATATACATTCTGTAATCACGTACATGGTAGCAGGATCCGAAGATGAACAGACATATGTATGAATCATTGAGCAGATTCTGTACAGCCAGACAATGAAAACACTCTAAGCAAACTGACTCTGATAAGAAATAGAAATTAAATTTAAAAAGCAAACATAAGTTAGGAGACATAAACTTCTGGGGGCTTGTCCCAGCACATTCCACTCTAATTTACAACCTTGGAAAACTACCTCCAGGAAGACTCTGTTGCCCTAGTAACAAGAGTTGAGAACGTAATAATGCTGCCACCTTGTGGCTGTTTCCCACAACAGCAGCTTTAAACCCAGTGCCAAAGGTTGCTTAATAGTCACAAGGACTGCAGGGCTCTAAATGACACCGGCCCTCAAAGAATGCCCTGGAGTAGGGAATAGGCAAAAAAATTCAACACATGAGTAAATTTTCAAGAAGTCAATAAGAGGAGGGAAGTTGTACTCACTCTTTAAAAAAAAAAGGAAAAGAATAAAAAAGGACATGCCTAAAGCTCAGGATAAGGAATTATTAGCCACATGCAAATTCAAATTCAAAAAGGTTTCAGGTGACACCAGTCATGACCATCAGCAAAAAGTCTACAAACTATAAATGCTGAAGGGGTTTTAGAGCATTGTGTACCTTCTAGCTGCTGGTGGGATGTAAAGTGGAAACAGCACTAACGCAAAATGAATCGAGCTGCTTGAAAAGGTAAAAATTGAGCTACCAAATGATGGGGCAGGGCACCTTTTGGGCCTATAACCTAAGACCACCAAAATTGGAAAGACAGAGGCAGGCAAATATGCACTGCAACAATACTGAAATAGCCAAGATATGGAAGCAAAAAAAAGGTCCATAAACAGATGAATGGACAAAGAAGAAGTGGTATACGGACAGAATGGAATAGTAGCCTCGGGAGAAAAATGAACAATGCTGTTTTCAGGACTACAGTTGAGCCTAGAAAAAATCATATAAGGTTAAGTAAGTCAAAAGGGTATGACAAATATCCTATGATATCATTTATACAAGTTTTCTTAAGATTGCTACCAATGAACATATTTCCACAGAAAAAGACACTCACAGACTTATCAAATAAACTAATGGTTAGCCAAAATGAAAGGTGGGGGGATGGGTAAGTTAGGACTATGGGGTTAACATACATATACTAATGTAAGTTAAATGTATATAAACATATAACATATAAACGATATGAATTATATAATCACCAATACCTTCAAAATATATATTCTGTGATCACATACATGGTAACAGGATCCGAAGATGAACAGACATATGTATGAATCATTGAACAGATTCTGTACAGCCAGACAATCAAAACACTCTAATCAAATTTACTCCGATAAAAAATACAAATTAAATTTAAAAAACAAACATAAGTAAGGAGACATAAACTTCTGGGGGCTTGTCCCAGCACATTGCACTCTAATTTAAAAGCTCGGAACACTACCTCCAGGAAGACTGTGTTGTCCTAGTAACAGGACTTGAGAACGTAATAATGCTGCTGCCTTGTGGCTGCTTCCCACAGCAGTAGCTTTAAACCCAGTGCCAATGGTTGCTTATATAGTCACAAGGACTGCAGGGCTGTAAAAGACACAGGCCTTCAAAAAATGCCCTGGGGTATGGAATTGGCAAGAAAATTCAACACATGAGAAATTTTCAAGAAGTCAATAAGAGGAGGGAAGTTGTAGTCACTCTTTAAAAAAAAAGGAAAAGAAAAAAAGGACATGCCTAAAGCTCAGCATAAGGAATTATTAGCCACATGCGTATCCAACCTCCAAAAAGGTTTCAGCTCACACCAGTCATGACCATCAGCAAAAAGTCTACAAACTATAAATGCTGAAGGGGTTTTAGAGAACTGTGTACCTTCTAGCTGCTGGTGGGATGTAAAGTGGTAACAGCAGTAACGCAAACTGAATCGAGCTGCTTGAAAAGGTAAACATTGAGCTACCATATGATGCGGCAGGGCACATTTTGGGCCGATAACCTAAGACAACTGGATTCGGAAAGACAGAGGCAGGCAAATGTGCACTGCAACAATATTGAAATAGCCAAGACATGGAAGCAAAAAAAAGGTCCATAAACAGATGAATGGACAAAGACGAAATGGTACACGTACCAAATGGAATAGAAGCCTCTGGAAAAAAATGAACAATGCCGTTTTCAGGACTAGAGATGAGCCTAGAAATAATCATATAAGGTTAAGTAAGTCAAAAGGGTATGACAAATATCCTATGATATCATTAATACATGTTATCCTAAGATTGCTACCAATGAACATATTTCCACAGAAAAAGACACTCACAGACTTATCAAATAAACTAATGGTTAGCCAAAATGAAAGGTGGGAGGATGGGTAAATTAGGACAATGGGGTTAACATACATATACTAATGTATGTTAAATGTATATAAACATATCACATATAAACTATATGCATTATATCATCACCAATAGCTTCAAAAATATACATTCTGTAATCACGTACATGGTAGCAGGATCCGAAGATGAACAGACATATGTATGAATCATTGAACAGATTCTGTACAGCCAGACAATCAAAACACTCTAAGCAAATTGACTCTGATAAGAAATAGAAATTATATTTAAAAAGCAAACATAAGTTAGGAGACATAAACTTCTGGGGGCTTGTCCCAGCACATTGCACTCTAATTTAAAAGCTCGGAACACTACCTCCAGGAAGACTCTGTTGTCCTAGTAACAAGACTTGAGAACGTAATAATGCTGCCGCCTTGTGGCTGTCTCCAAAAACAGCACCTTTAAACCCAGTGCCAATGGTTGCTTATATAGTCACAAGGACTGCACGGTTGTAAATGACACAGGCACTCAAAAAATGCCCTGGGGTAGGGAATAGGCAAGAAAATTCAACACATAAGAAACTTTTCAAGAAATCAATAAGAGGAGGGAAGTTGTACTCACTCATTTTAAAAAAAAGGAAAAGAAAAAATAGGACATGCCTAAAGCTCAGCATAAGGAATTATTAGCCACATGCGTATCCAACCTCCAAAAAGGTTTCAGCTCACACCAGTCATGACCATCAGCAAAAAGTCTACAAACTATAAATGCTGAAGGGGTTTTAGAGAAGTGTGTACCTTCTAGCTGCTGGTGGGATATAAAGTCGTAACAGCACTAATGCAAACTGAATCGAGCTGCTTGAAAACGTAAAAATTGAGCTACCATATGATGCGGCAGGGCACCTTTTGGGCCTATAACCTAAGACCACCAGAATCGGAAAGACAGAGGCAGGCAAATGTGCACTGCAACAATACTGAAATAGCAAAGACATGGAAGCAAAAAAAAAGGTCCATAAACAGATGAATGGACAAAGACGAAGTGGGATACGTACCAAATGGAATAGTAGCCTCGGGAAAAAAATGAACAATGCCGTTTTCAGGACTACAGTTGAGCCTAGAAATAATCATATAAGGTTAAGTAAGTCAAAAGGGTATGACAAATATCCTAGGACATCATTTATACATGTTATCCTAAGATTGCTACCAATGAACATATTTCCACAGAAAAAGACACTCACAGACTTATCAAATAAACTAATGGCTAGCGAAAATGAAAGGTGGGAGGATGGGTAAATTAGGACTATGGGGTTAAAATACATATACTAATGTATGTTAAATGTATATAAACATATAACATATGAAATATATAAATTATATAATCACCAATACCTTTAAAATATACATTCTGTAATCACATACATGCTAACAGGTTCGAAGATGAACAGACATATGTATGAATCATTGAGCAGATTCTGTACAGCCAGAAAACCACAACACTCTAATCAAATTTACTCCGATAAGAAATAGAAATTAAATTTAAAAAACAAACATAAGTTAGGAGACATAAACTTCTGGGGGCTTGTCCCAGCACATTGCACTCTAATTTACAAGCTCGGAACACTACCTCCAGGAAGACTGTGTTGTCCTAGTAACAAGACTTGAGAACGTAATAATGCTGCCGCCTTGTGGCTGCTTCCCACAACAGTAGCTTTAAACCCAGTGCCAATGGTTGCTTATATAGTCACAAGGACTGCAGGGCTGTAAAAGACACAGGCCCTCAAAAAATGCCCTGGGGTATGGAATTGGCAAGAAAATTCAACACATGAGAAATTTTCAAGAAGTCAATAAGAGGAGGGAAGTTGTAGTCACTCTTTAAAAAAAAAGGAAAAGAAAAAAAGGACATGCCTAAAGCTCAGCATAAGGAATTATTAGCCACATGCGTATCCAACCTCCAAAAAGGTTTCAGCTCACACCAGTCATGACCATCAGCAAAAAGTCTACAAACTATAAATGCTGAAGGGGTTTTAGAGAACTGTGTACCTTCTAGCTGCTGGTGGGATGTAAAGTGGTAACAGCAGTAACGCAAACTGAATCGAGCTGCTTGAAAAGGTAAACATTGAGCTACCATATGATGCGGCAGGGCACATTTTGGGCCTATAACCTAAGACAACTGGATTCGGAAAGACAGAGGCAGGCAAATGTGCACTGCAACAATATTGAAATAGCCAAGACATGGAAGCAAAAAAAAGGTCCATAAACAGATGAATGGACAAAGACGAAATGGTACACGTACCAAATGGAATAGAAGCCTCTGGAAAAAAATGAACAATGCCGTTTTCAGGACTAGAGTTGAGCCTAGAAATAATCATATAAGGTTAAGTAAGTCAAAAGGGTATGACAAATATCCTATGATATCATTAATACATGTTATCCTAAGATTGCTACCAATGAACATATTTCCACAGAAAAAGACACTCACAGACTTATCAAATAAACTAATGGTTAGCCAAAATGAAAGGTGGGAGGATGGGTAAATTAGGACAATGGGGTTAACATACATATACTAATGTATGTTAAATGTATATAAACATATCACATATAAACTATATGCATTATATCATCACCAATAGCTTCAAAAATATACATTCTGTAATCACGTACATGGTAGCAGGATCCGAAGATGAACAGACATATGTATGAATCATTGAGCAGATTCTGTACAGCCAGACAATCAAAACACTCTAAGCAAACTGACTCTGATAAGAAATAGAAATTAAATTTAAAAAGCAAACATAAGTTAGGAGACATAAACTTCTGGGGGCTTGTCCCAGCACATTCCACTCTAATTTACAACCTTGGAAAACTACCTCCAGGAAGACTCTGTTGCCCTAGTAACAAGAGTTGAGAACGTAATAATGCTGCCACCTTGTGGCTGTTTCCCACAACAGCAGCTTTAAACCCAGTGCCAAAGGTTGCTTAATAGTCACAAGGACTGCAGGGCTCTAAATGACACCGGCCCTCAAAGAATGCCCTGGAGTAGGGAATAGGCAAAAAAATTCAACACATGAGTAAATTTTCAAGAAGTCAATAAGAGGAGGGAAGTTGTACTCACTCTTTAAAAAAAAAAGGAAAAGAATAAAAAAGGACATGCCTAAAGCTCAGGATAAGGAATTATTAGCCACATGCAAATTCAAATTCAAAAAGGTTTCAGGTGACACCAGTCATGACCATCAGCAAAAAGTCTACAAACTATAAATGCTGAAGGGGTTTTAGAGCATTGTGTACCTTCTAGCTGCTGGTGGGATGTAAAGTGGAAACAGCACTAACGCAAAATGAATCGAGCTGCTTGAAAAGGTAAAAATTGAGCTACCAAATGATGGGGCAGGGCACCTTTTGGGCCTATAACCTAAGACCACCAAAATTGGAAAGACAGAGGCAGGCAAATATGCACTGCAACAATACTGAAATAGCCAAGATATGGAAGCAAAAAAAAGGTCCATAAACAGATGAATGGACAAAGAAGAAGTGGTATACGGACAGAATGGAATAGTAGCCTCGGGAGAAAAATGAACAATGCTGTTTTCAGGACTACAGTTGAGCCTAGAAAAAATCATATAAGGTTAAGTAAGTCAAAAGGGTATGACAAATATCCTATGATATCATTAATACATGTTATCCTAAGATTGCTACCAATGAACATATTTCCACAGAAAAAGACACTCACAGACTTATCAAATAAACTAATGGTTAGCCAAAATGAAAGGTGGGAGGATGGGTAAATTAGGACAATGGGGTTAACATACATATACTAATGTATGTTAAATGTATATAAACATATCACATATAAACTATATGCATTATATCATCACCAATAGCTTCAAAAATATACATTCTGTAATCACGTACATGGTAGCAGGATCCGAAGATGAACAGACATATGTATGAATCATTGAGCAGATTCTGTACAGCCAGACAATGAAAACACTCTAAGCAAACTGACTCTGATAAGAAATAGAAATTAAATTTAAAAAGCAAACATAAGTTAGGAGACATAAACTTCTGGGGGCTTGTCCCAGCACATTCCACTCTAATTTACAACCTTGGAAAACTACCTCCAGGAAGACTCTGTTGCCCTAGTAACAAGAGTTGAGAACGTAATAATGCTGCCACCTTGTGGCTGTTTCCCACAACAGCAGCTTTAAACCCAGTGCCAAAGGTTGCTTAATAGTCACAAGGACTGCAGGGCTCTAAATGACACCGGCCCTCAAAGAATGCCCTGGAGTAGGGAATAGGCAAAAAAATTCAACACATGAGTAAATTTTCAAGAAGTCAATAAGAGGAGGGAAGTTGTACTCACTCTTTAAAAAAAAAAGGAAAAGAATAAAAAAGGACATGCCTAAAGCTCAGTATAAGGAATTATTAGCCACATGCAAATTCAAATTCAAAAAGGTTTCAGGTGACACCAGTCATGACCATCAGCAAAAAGTCTACAAACTATAAATGCTGAAGGGGTTTTAGAGCATTGTGTACCTTCTAGCTGCTGGTGGGATGTAAAGTGGAAACAGCACTAACGCAAAATGAATCGAGCTGCTTGAAAAGGTAAAAATTGAGCTACCAAATGATGGGGCAGGGCACCTTTTGGGCCTATAACCTAAGACCACCAAAATTGGAAAGACAGAGGCAGGCAAATATGCACTGCAACAATACTGAAATAGCCAAGATATGGAAGCAAAAAAAAGGTCCATAAACAGATGAATGGACAAAGAAGAAGTGGTATACGGACAGAATGGAATAGTAGCCTCGGGAGAAAAATGAACAATGCTGTTTTCAGGACTACAGTTGAGCCTAGAAAAAATCATATAAGGTTAAGTAAGTCAAAAGGGTATGACAAATATCCTATGATATCATTTATACAAGTTTTCTTAAGATTGCTACCAATGAACATATTTCCACAGAAAAAGACACTCACAGACTTATCAAATAAACTAATGGTTAGCCAAAATGAAAGGTGGGGGGATGGGTAAGTTAGGACTATGGGGTTAACATACATATACTAATGTAAGTTAAATGTATATAAACATATAACATATAAACGATATGAATTATATAATCACCAATACCTTCAAAATATATATTCTGTGATCACATACATGGTAACAGGATCCGAAGATGAACAGACATATGTATGAATCATTGAACAGATTCTGTACAGCCAGACAATCAAAACACTCTAATCAAATTTACTCCGATAAAAAATACAAATTAAATTTAAAAAACAAACATAAGTAAGGAGACATAAACTTCTGGGGGCTTGTCCCAGCACATTGCACTCTAATTTAAAAGCTCGGAACACTACCTCCAGGAAGACTGTGTTGTCCTAGTAACAGGACTTGAGAACGTAATAATGCTGCTGCCTTGTGGCTGCTTCCCACAGCAGTAGCTTTAAACCCAGTGCCAATGGTTGCTTATATAGTCACAAGGACTGCAGGGCTGTAAAAGACACAGGCCTTCAAAAAATGCCCTGGGGTATGGAATTGGCAAGAAAATTCAACACATGAGAAATTTTCAAGAAGTCAATAAGAGGAGGGAAGTTGTAGTCACTCTTTAAAAAAAAAGGAAAAGAAAAAAAGGACATGCCTAAAGCTCAGCATAAGGAATTATTAGCCACATGCGTATCCAACCTCCAAAAAGGTTTCAGCTCACACCAGTCATGACCATCAGCAAAAAGTCTACAAACTATAAATGCTGAAGGGGTTTTAGAGAACTGTGTACCTTCTAGCTGCTGGTGGGATGTAAAGTGGTAACAGCAGTAACGCAAACTGAATCGAGCTGCTTGAAAAGGTAAACATTGAGCTACCATATGATGCGGCAGGGCACATTTTGGGCCGATAACCTAAGACAACTGGATTCGGAAAGACAGAGGCAGGCAAATGTGCACTGCAACAATATTGAAATAGCCAAGACATGGAAGCAAAAAAAAGGTCCATAAACAGATGAATGGACAAAGACGAAATGGTACACGTACCAAATGGAATAGAAGCCTCTGGAAAAAAATGAACAATGCCGTTTTCAGGACTAGAGATGAGCCTAGAAATAATCATATAAGGTTAAGTAAGTCAAAAGGGTATGACAAATATCCTATGATATCATTAATACATGTTATCCTAAGATTGCTACCAATGAACATATTTCCACAGAAAAAGACACTCACAGACTTATCAAATAAACTAATGGTTAGCCAAAATGAAAGGTGGGAGGATGGGTAAATTAGGACAATGGGGTTAACATACATATACTAATGTATGTTAAATGTATATAAACATATCACATATAAACTATATGCATTATATCATCACCAATAGCTTCAAAAATATACATTCTGTAATCACGTACATGGTAGCAGGATCCGAAGATGAACAGACATATGTATGAATCATTGAACAGATTCTGTACAGCCAGACAATCAAAACACTCTAAGCAAATTGACTCTGATAAGAAATAGAAATTATATTTAAAAAGCAAACATAAGTTAGGAGACATAAACTTCTGGGGGCTTGTCCCAGCACATTGCACTCTAATTTAAAAGCTCGGAACACTACCTCCAGGAAGACTCTGTTGTCCTAGTAACAAGACTTGAGAACGTAATAATGCTGCCGCCTTGTGGCTGTCTCCAAAAACAGCACCTTTAAACCCAGTGCCAATGGTTGCTTATATAGTCACAAGGACTGCACGGTTGTAAATGACACAGGCACTCAAAAAATGCCCTGGGGTAGGGAATAGGCAAGAAAATTCAACACATAAGAAACTTTTCAAGAAATCAATAAGAGGAGGGAAGTTGTACTCACTCATTTTAAAAAAAAGGAAAAGAAAAAATAGGACATGCCTAAAGCTCAGCATAAGGAATTATTAGCCACATGCGTATCCAACCTCCAAAAAGGTTTCAGCTCACACCAGTCATGACCATCAGCAAAAAGTCTACAAACTATAAATGCTGAAGGGGTTTTAGAGAAGTGTGTACCTTCTAGCTGCTGGTGGGATATAAAGTCGTAACAGCACTAATGCAAACTGAATCGAGCTGCTTGAAAACGTAAAAATTGAGCTACCATATGATGCGGCAGGGCACCTTTTGGGCCTATAACCTAAGACCACCAGAATCGGAAAGACAGAGGCAGGCAAATGTGCACTGCAACAATACTGAAATAGCAAAGACATGGAAGCAAAAAAAAAGGTCCATAAACAGATGAATGGACAAAGACGAAGTGGGATACGTACCAAATGGAATAGTAGCCTCGGGAAAAAAATGAACAATGCCGTTTTCAGGACTACAGTTGAGCCTAGAAATAATCATATAAGGTTAAGTAAGTCAAAAGGGTATGACAAATATCCTATGACATCATTTATACATGTTATCCTAAGATTGCTACCAATGAACATATTTCCACAGAAAAAGACACTCACAGACTTATCAAATAAACTAATGGCTAGCCAAAATGAAAGGTGGGAGGATGGGTAAATTAGGACAATGGGGTTAAAATACATATACTAATGTATGTTAAATGTATATAAACATATAACATATGAAATATATAAATAATATAATCACCAATACCTTTAAAATATACATTCTGTAATCACATACATGCTAACAGGTTCGAAGATGAACAGACATATGTATGAATCATTGAGCAGATTCTGTACAGCCAGAAAACCACAACACTCTAATCAAATTTACTCCGATAAGAAATAGAAATTAAATTTAAAAAACAAACATAAGTTAGGAGACATAAACTTCTGGGGGCTTGTCCCAGCACATTGCACTCTAATTTACAAGCTCGGAACACTACCTCCAGGAAGACTGTGTTGTCCTAGTAACAAGACTTGAGAACGTAATAATGCTGCCGCCTTTTGGCTGCTTCCCACAACAGTAGCTTTAAACCCAGTGCCAATGGTTGCTTATATAGTCACAAGGACTGCAGGGCTGTAAAAGACACAGGCCCTCAAAAAATGCCCTGGGGTATGGAATTGGCAAGAAAATTCAACACATGAGTAACTTTTCAAGAAGTCAATAAGAGGAGGGAAGTTGTACTCACTCTTTAAAAAAAAAGGAAAAGAAAAAAAAAGGACATGCCTAAAGCTCAGTATAAGGAATTATTAGCCACATGCAAATTCAAATTCAAAAAGGTTTCAGGTGACACCAGTCATGACCATCAGCAAAAAGTCTACAAACTATAAATGCTGAAGGGGTTTTAGAGAATTGTGTACATTCTACCTGCTGGTGGGATGTAAAGTGGTAACAGCACTAACGCATAGTGAATGGAGCTGCTTGAAAAGGTAAAAATTGAGTTACCATATGATGCGGCAGGGCACCTTTTGGGCCTATAACCTAAGACCACCAAAATCGGAAATACAGAGGCAGGCAAATGTGCACTGCAACAATACTGAAATACCCAAGACATGGAAGCAAAAAATGGTCCATAAACAGGTGAATGGACAAAGAAGAAGTGGTATATGGACAGAATGGAAGAGTAGCCTCGGGAAAAAAATGAACAATGCCGTTTTCAGAACTACAGTTGAGACTAGAAATAGTCATATAAGGGTAAGTTAGTCAAAAGGGTATGACAAATATCCTATGATATCATTTATACATGTTATCCTAAGATTGCTACCAATGAACATATTTCCACAAAAAAAGACACTCACAGACTTATCAAATAAACTAATGGTTAGCCAAAATGAAAGGTGGGAGGATGGGTAAATTAGGACTATGGGGTTAACATACATATACTAATGTATGTTAAATGTATATAAACATATAACATATGAACTATATAAAATATATAATCACCAAACCTTTAAAATATACATTCTGTAATCACATACATGATAACAGGTTCCGAAGATGAACAGATATATGTATGAATCATTGAGCAGATTCTGTACAGCCAATCAAAACACTCTAATCAAATTTACTCCGATAAGAAATAGAAATTAAATTTAAAAAGCAAACATAAGTTAGGAGACATAAACTTCTGGGGGCTTGTCCCAGCACATTCCACTCTAATTTACAACCTTGGAAAACTACCTCCAGGAAGACTCTGTTGCCCTAGTAAGAAGAGTGGAGAACGTAATAATGCTGCCGCCTTGTGGCTGTTTCCCACAACAGCAGCTTTAAACCCAGTGCCAAAGGTTGCTTAATAGTCACAAGGACTCAAGGGCTCTAAATGACACCTGCATTCAAAAAATGCCCTGGGGTAGGGAATAGGCAAAAAAATTCAACACATGAGAAACTTTTCAAGAAGTCAATAAGAGGAGGGGAGTTGTACTCACTCTTTAAAACAAAAGGAAAAGAAAAAAATGACATGCCTAAAGCTCAGTATAAGGAATTATTAGCCACATGCAAATTCAAATTCAAAAAGGTTTCAGGTAACACCAGTCATGACCATCATCAAAAAGTCTACAAACTATAAATGCTGAAGGGGTTTTAGAGGAATGTGTACCTTCTAGCTGCTGGTGGGATGTAAAGAAGTAATACCACTAATGCAAACTGAATGGAGCTGCTTCAAAAGGTAAAAATTGAGTTACCATACGATGCGGCAGGGCACCTTTTGGGCCTATAACCTAAGACCACCAGAATCGGAAAGACAGAGGCAGGCAAATGTGCACTGCAACAATACTGAAATAGCCAAGACATGGAAGCAAAAAAAGGTCCATAAACAGATGAATGGACAAAGACGAAGTGGGATACGTACCAAATGGAATAGTAGCCTCGGGAAAAAAATGAACAATGCCGTTTTCAGGACTACAGTTGAGCCTAGAAATAATCATATAAGGTTAAGTAAGTCAAAAGGGTATGACAAATGTCCTATGATATCATTTATACATGTTATCCTAAGATTGCTACCAATGAACATATTTCCACAGAAAAAGACACTCACAGACTTATCAAATAAACTAATTGCTAGCCAAAATGAAAGGTGGGAGGATGGGTAAATTAGGACTATGGGGTTAAAATACATATACTAATGTATGTTAAATGTATATAAACATATAACATATGAAATATATAAATTATATAATCACCAATACCTTTAAAATATACATTCTGTAATCACATACATGCTAACAGGTTCGAAGATGAACAGACATATGTATGAATCATTGAGCAGATTCTGTACAGCCAGAAAACCACAACACTCTAATCAAATTTACTCCGATAAGAAATAGAAATTAAATTTAAAAAGCAAACATAAGTTAGGAGACATAAACTTCTGGGGGCTTGTCCCAGCATATTGCACTCTAATTTACAAGCTCAGAACACTACCTCCAGGAAGACTCTGTTCTCCTAGTAACAAGACTTGAGAACGCAATAATGCTGCCGCCTTGTGGCTGCTTCCCACAACAGCACTTTAAACCCAGTGCCAATGATTGCTTATATAGTCACAAGGACTGCAGGGCTGTAAATGACACAAGCCCTCAAAATATGCCCTGGGGTAGGGAATTGGCAAGAACATTCAACACATGAGAAATTTCCAAGAAGTCAATAAGAGGAGGGAAGTTGTACTCACTCTTTAAAAAAAAAAGGAAAAGAAAAAAAAGGACATGCCTAAAGCTTAGTATAAGGAATTATTAGCCACATACAAATTCAAATTCAAAAAGGTTTCAGCTCACACCAGTCATTACCATCAGCAAAATGTCTACAAACTATAAATGCTGAAGGGGTTTTAGAGATCTGTGTACCTTCTAGCTGCTGGTGGGATGTAAAGTGGAAACAGCACTAACGCAAACTGAATCGAGCTGCTTGAAAAGGTAAAAATTGAGCTACCAAATGATGCGGCAGGGCACCTTTTGGGCCTATAACCTAAGAACACCAAAATTGGAAAGACAGAGGCAGGCAAATATGCACTGCAACAATACTGAAATAGCCAAGATATGGAAGCAAAAAAAAGGTCCATAAACAGATGAATGGACAAAGAAGAAGTGGTATACGGATAGAATGGAATAGTAGCCTCGGGAGAAAAATGAACAATGCCATTTTCAGGACTAGAGTTGAGCCTAGAAATAATCATATAAGGTTAAGTAAGTCAAAAGGGTATGACAAATATCCTATGACATCATTTATACATGTTATCCTAAGATTGCTACCAATGAACATATTTCCACAGAAAAAGACACTCACAGACTTATCATATAAACTAATGGTTAGCCAAAATGAAAGGTGGGAGGATGGGTAAATTAGGACTATGGGGTTAACATACATATACTAATGTATGTTAAATGTATATAAACATATAACATATAAATGATATGAATTATATATTCACCAATACCTTCAAAATATACATTCTGTAATCACATACATGGTAACAGGATCCGAAGATGAACAGACATATGTATGAATCATTGAGCAGATTCTGTACAGCCAGACAATCAAAACACTCTAATCAAATTTACTCCGATAAGAAATAGAAATTAAATTTAAAAAACAAACATAAGTTAGGAGACATAAACTTTTGGGGGCTTGTCCCAGCACATTGCACTCTAATTTACAAGCTCGGAACACTACCTCCAGGAAGACTGTGTTGTCCTAGTAACAAGACTTGAGAACGTAATAATGCTGCCGCCTTGTGGCTGCTTCCCACAACAGTAGCTTTAAACCCAGTGCCAATGGTTGCTTATATAGTCACAAGGACTGCAGGGCTGTTAAAGACACAGGCCCTCAAAAAATACCCTGGTGTAGGGAATTGGCAAGAAAATTCAACACATGAGAAATTTTCAAGAAGTCAATAAGAGTACGGAAGTTGTACTCACTCTTTAAAAAAAAGGAAAAGAAAAAAAGGACATGCCTAAAGCTCAGCATAAGGAATTATTAGCCACATGCGTATCCAACCTCCAAAAAGGTTTCAGATCACACCAGTCATGACCATCAGCAAAAAGTCTACAAACTATAAATGCTGAAGGGGTTTTAGAGAACTGTGTACCTTCTAGCTGCTGTTTGGATGTAAAGTGGTAACAGCAGTAACGCAAACTGAATCGAGCTGCTTGAAAAGGTAAACACTGAGCTACCATATGATGCGGCAGGGCACCTTTTGGGCCTATAACCTAAGACCACCGGATTCGGAAAGACAGAGGCAGGCAAATGTGCACTGCAACAATATTGAAATAGCCAAGACATGGAAGCAAAAAAAAGGTCCATAAACAGATGAATGGACAAAGACGAAATGGTATACGTACCAAATGGAATAGTAGCCTCTGGAAAAAAATGAACAATGCCGTTTTCAGGACTAGAGTTGAGCCTAGAAATAATCATATAAGGTTAAGTAAGTCAAAAGGGTATGACAAATATCCTATGATATCATTTATACATGTTATCCTAAGATTGCTACCAATGAACATATTTCCACAGAAAAAGACACTCACAGACTTATCAAATAAACTAATGGTTAGCCAAAATGAAAGGTGGGGGGATGGGTAAATTAGGACTATGGGGTTAACATACATATACTAATATAAGTTAAATGTATATAAACATATAACATATAAATGATATGAATTATATAATCACCAATACCTTCAAAATATACATTCTGTAATCACATACATGGTAACAGGATCCGAAGATGAACAGACATATGTATGAATCATTGAACAGATTCTGTACAGCCAGACAATCAAAACACTCTAATCAAATTTACTCCGATAAAAAATACAAATTAAATTTAAAAAACAAACATAAGTAAGGAGACATAAACTTCTGGGGGCTTGTCCCAGCACATTGCACTCTAATTTAAAAGCTCGGAACACTACCTCCAGGAAGACTCTGTTGTCCTAGTAACAAGACTTGAGAACGTAATAATGCTGCCGCCTTGTGGCTGTCTCCAAAAACAGCACCTTTAAACCCAGTGCCAATGGTTGCTTATATAGTCACAAGGACTGTACGGTTGTAAATGACACAGGCACTCAAAAAATGCCCTGGGGTAGGGAATAGGCAAGAAAATTCAACACATAAGAAACTTTTCAAGAAATCAATAAGAGGAGGGAAGTTGTACTCACTCTTTTTAAAAAAAAGGAAAAGAAAAAATAGGACATGCCTAAAGCTCAGCATAAGGAATTATTAGCCACATGCGTATCCAACCTCCAAAAAGGTTTCAGCTCACACCAGTCATGACCATCAGCAAAATGTCTACAAACTATAAATGCTGAAGGGGTTTTAGAGATCTGTGTACCTTCTAGCTGCTGGTGGGATGTAAAGTGGCAACAGCACTAACGCAAACTGAATGGAGCTGCTTGAAAAGGTAAAAATTGAGCTACCATATGATGCGGCAGGGCACCTTTTGGGCCTATAACCTAAGACCACCAGATTCGGAAAGAGAGAGGCAGGCAAATGTGCATTGCAACAATATTGAAATAGCCAAGACATGGAAGCAAAAAAAAGGTCCATAAACAGATGAATGGAGAAAGACGAAGTGGGATACGTACCAAATGGAATAGTAGCCTCGGGAAAAAAATGAACAATGCCGTTTTCAGGACTACAGTTGAGCCTAGAAATAATCATATAAGGTTAAGTAAGTCAAAAGGGTATGACAAATATCCTAGGACATCATTTATACATGTTATCCTAAGATTGCTACCAATGAACATATTTCCACAGAAAAAGACACTCACAGACTTATCAAATAAACTAATGGCTAGCCAAAATGAAAGGTGGGAGGATGGGTAAATTAGGACGATGGGGTTAAAATACATATACTAATGTATGTTAAATGTATATAAACATATAACATATGAAATATATAAATTATATAATCACCAATACCTTTAAAATATACATTCTGTAATCACATACATGCTAACAGGTTCGAAGATGAACAGACATATGTATGAATCATTGAGCAGATTCTGTACAGCCAGAAAACCACAACACTCTAATCAAATTTACTCCGATAAGAAATAGAAATTAAATTTAAAAAACAAACATAAGTTAGGAGACATAAACTTCTGGGGGCTTGTCCCAGCACATTGCACTCTAATTTACAAGCTCGGAACACTACCTCCAGGAAGACTGTGTTGTCCTAGTAACAAGACTTGAGAACGTAATAATGCTGCCGCCTTGTGGCTGCTTCCCACAACAGTAGCTTTAAACCCAGTGCCAATGGTTGCTTATATAGTCACAAGGACTGCAGGGCTGTAAAAGACACAGGCCCTCAAAAAATGCCCTGGGGTATGGAATTGGCAAGAAAATTCAACACATGAGAAATTTTCAAGAAGTCAATAAGAGGAGGGAAGTTGTAGTCACTCTTTAAAAAAAAAGGAAAAGAAAAAAAGGACATGCCTAAAGCTCAGCATAAGGAATTATTAGCCACATGCGTATCCAACCTCCAAAAAGGTTTCAGCTCACACCAGTCATGACCATCAGCAAAAAGTCTACAAACTATAAATGCTGAAGGGGTTTTAGAGAACTGTGTACCTTCTAGCTGCTGGTGGGATGTAAAGTGGTAACAGCAGTAACGCAAACTGAATCGAGCTGCTTGAAAAGGTAAACATTGAGCTACCATATGATGCGGCAGGGCACATTTTGGGCCTATAACCTAAGACAACTGGATTCGGAAAGACAGAGGCAGGCAAATGTGCACTGCAACAATATTGAAATAGCCAAGACATGGAAGCAAAAAAAAGGTCCATAAACAGATGAATGGACAAAGACGAAATGGTACACGTACCAAATGGAATAGAAGCCTCTGGAAAAAAATGAACAATGCCGTTTTCAGGACTAGAGTTGAGCCTAGAAATAATCATATAAGGTTAAGTAAGTCAAAAGGGTATGACAAATATCCTATGATATCATTAATACATGTTATCCTAAGATTGCTACCAATGAACATATTTCCACAGAAAAAGACACTCACAGACTTATCAAATAAACTAATGGTTAGCCAAAATGAAAGGTGGGAGGATGGGTAAATTAGGACAATGGGGTTAACATACATATACTAATGTATGTTAAATGTATATAAACATATCACATATAAACTATATGCATTATATCATCACCAATAGCTTCAAAAATATACATTCTGTAATCACGTACATGGTAGCAGGATCCGAAGATGAACAGACATATGTATGAATCATTGAGCAGATTCTGTACAGCCAGACAATCAAAACACTCTAAGCAAACTGACTCTGATAAGAAATAGAAATTAAATTTAAAAAGCAAACATAAGTTAGGAGACATAAACTTCTGGGGGCTTGTCCCAGCACATTCCACTCTAATTTACAACCTTGGAAAACTACCTCCAGGAAGACTCTGTTGCCCTAGTAACAAGAGTTGAGAACGTAATAATGCTGCCACCTTGTGGCTGTTTCCCACAACAGCAGCTTTAAACCCAGTGCCAAAGGTTGCTTAATAGTCACAAGGACTGCAGGGCTCTAAATGACACCGGCCCTCAAAGAATGCCCTGGAGTAGGGAATAGGCAAAAAAATTCAACACATGAGTAAATTTTCAAGAAGTCAATAAGAGGAGGGAAGTTGTACTCACTCTTTAAAAAAAAAGGAAAAGAATAAAAAAGGACATGCCTAAAGCTCAGTATAAGGAATTATTAGCCACATGCGAATTCAAATTCAAAAAGGTTTCAGGTGACACCAGTCATGACCATCAGCAAAAAGTCTACAAACTATAAATGCTGAAGGGGTTTTAGAGCATTGTGTACCTTCTAGCTGCTGGTGGGATGTAAAGTGGAAACAGCACTAACGCAAAATGAATCGAGCTGCTTGAAAAGGTAAAAATTGAGCTACCAAATGATGGGGCAGGGCACCTTTTGGGCCTATAACCTAAGACCACCAAAATTGGAAAGACAGAGGCAGGCAAATATGCACTGCAACAATACTGAAATAGCCAAGATATGGAAGCAAAAAAAAGGTCCATAAACAGATGAATGGACAAAGAAGAAGTGGTATACGGACAGAATGGAATAGTAGCCTCGGGAGAAAAATGAACAATGCTGTTTTCAGGACTACAGTTGAGCCTAGAAAAAATCATATAAGGTTAAGTAAGTCAAAAGGGTATGACAAATATCCTATGATATCATTTATACAAGTTTTCTTAAGATTGCTACCAATGAACATATTTCCACAGAAAAAGACACTCACAGACTTATCAAATAAACTAATGGTTAGCCAAAATGAAAGGTGGGGGGATGGGTAAGTTAGGACTATGGGGTTAACATACATATACTAATGTAAGTTAAATGTATATAAACATATAACATATAAACGATATGAATTATATAATCACCAATACCTTCAAAATATATATTCTGTGATCACATACATGGTAACAGGATCCGAAGATGAACAGACATATGTATGAATCATTGAACAGATTCTGTACAGCCAGACAATCAAAACACTCTAATCAAATTTACTCCGATAAAAAATACAAATTAAATTTAAAAAACAAACATAAGTAAGGAGACATAAACTTCTGGGGGCTTGTCCCAGCACATTGCACTCTAATTTAAAAGCTCGGAACACTACCTCCAGGAAGACTGTGTTGTCCTAGTAACAAGACTTGAGAACGTAATAATGCTGCTGCCTTGTGGCTGCTTCCCACAACAGTAGCTTTAAACCCAGTGCCAATGGTTGCTTATATAGTCACAAGGACTGCAGGGCTGTAAAAGACACAGGCCCTCAAAAAATGCCCTGGGGTATGGAATTGGCAAGAAAATTCAACACATGAGAAATTTTCAAGAAGTCAATAAGAGGAGGGAAGTTGTAGTCACTCTTTAAAAAAAAAGGAAAAGAAAAAAAGGACATGCCTAAAGCTCAGCATAAGGAATTATTAGCCACATGCGTATCCAACCTCCAAAAAGGTTTCAGCTCACACCAGTCATGACCATCAGCAAAAAGTCTACAAACTATAAATGCTGAAGGGGTTTTAGAGAACTGTGTACCTTCTAGCTGCTGGTGGGATGTAAAGTGGTAACAGCAGTAACGCAAACTGAATCGAGCTGCTTGAAAAGGTAAACATTGAGCTACCATATGATGCGGCAGGGCACATTTTGGGCCTATAACCTAAGACAACTGGATTCGGAAAGACAGAGGCAGGCAAATGTGCACTGCAACAATATTGAAATAGCCAAGACATGGAAGCAAAAAAAAGGTCCATAAACAGATGAATGGACAAAGACGAAATGGTACACGTACCAAATGGAATAGAAGCCTCTGGAAAAAAATGAACAATGCCGTTTTCAGGACTAGAGATGAGCCTAGAAATAATCATATAAGGTTAAGTAAGTCAAAAGGGTATGACAAATATCCTATGATATCATTAATACATGTTATCCTAAGATTGCTACCAATGAACATATTTCCACAGAAAAAGACACTCACAGACTTATCAAATAAACTAATGGTTAGCCAAAATGAAAGGTGGGAGGATGGGTAAATTAGGACAATGGGGTTAACATACATATACTAATGTATGTTAAATGTATATAAACATATCACATATAAACTATATGCATTATATCATCACCAATAGCTTCAAAAATATACATTCTGTAATCACGTACATGGTAGCAGGATCCGAAGATGAACAGACATATGTATGAATCATTGAACAGATTCTGTACAGCCAGACAATCAAAACACTCTAAGCAAATTGACTCTGATAAGAAATAGAAATTATATTTAAAAAGCAAACATAAGTTAGGAGACATAAACTTCTGGGGGCTTGTCCCAGCACATTGCACTCTAATTTAAAAGCTCGGAACACTACCTCCAGGAAGACTCTGTTGTCCTAGTAACAAGACTTGAGAACGTAATAATGCTGCCGCCTTGTGGCTGTCTCCAAAAACAGCACCTTTAAACCCAGTGCCAATGGTTGCTTATATAGTCACAAGGACTGCACGGTTGTAAATGACACAGGCACTCAAAAAATGCCCTGGGGTAGGGAATAGGCAAGAAAATTCAACACATAAGAAACTTTTCAAGAAATCAATAAGAGGAGGGAAGTTGTACTCACTCATTTTAAAAAAAAGGAAAAGAAAAAATAGGACATGCCTAAAGCTCAGCATAAGGAATTATTAGCCACATGCGTATCCAACCTCCAAAAAGGTTTCAGCTCACACCAGTCATGACCATCAGCAAAAAGTCTACAAACTATAAATGCTGAAGGGGTTTTAGAGAAGTGTGTACCTTCTAGCTGCTGGTGGGATATAAAGTCGTAACAGCACTAATGCAAACTGAATCGAGCTGCTTGAAAACGTAAAAATTGAGCTACCATATGATGCGGCAGGGCACCTTTTGGGCCTATAACCTAAGACCACCAGAATCGGAAAGACAGAGGCAGGCAAATGTGCACTGCAACAATACTGAAATAGCAAAGACATGGAAGCAAAAAAAAAGGTCCATAAACAGATGAATGGACAAAGACGAAGTGGGATACGTACCAAATGGAAGAGTAGCCTCGGGAAAAAAATGAACAATGCCGTTTTCAGGACTACAGTTGAGCCTAGAAATAATCATATAAGGTTAAGTAAGTCAAAAGGGTATGACAAATATCCTATGACATCATTTATACATGTTATCCTAAGATTGCTACCAATGAACATATTTCCACAGAAAAAGACACTCACAGACTTATCAAATAAACTAATGGCTAGCCAAAATGAAAGGTGGGAGGATGGGTAAATTAGGACAATGGGGTTAAAATACATATACTAATGTATGTTAAATGTATATAAACATATAACATATGAAATATATAAATAATATAATCACCAATACCTTTAAAATATACATTCTGTAATCACATACATGCTAACAGGTTCGAAGATGAACAGACATATGTATGAATCATTGAGCAGATTCTGTACAGCCAGAAAACCACAACACTCTAATCAAATTTACTCCGATAAGAAATAGAAATTAAATTTAAAAAACAAACATAAGTTAGGAGACATAAACTTCTGGGGGCTTGTCCCAGCACATTGCACTCTAATTTACAAGCTCGGAACACTACCTCCAGGAAGACTGTGTTGTCCTAGTAACAAGACTTGAGAACGTAATAATGCTGCCGCCTTTTGGCTGCTTCCCACAACAGTAGCTTTAAACCCAGTGCCAATGGTTGCTTATATAGTCACAAGGACTGCAGGGCTGTAAAAGACACAGGCCCTCAAAAAATGCCCTGGGGTATGGAATTGGCAAGAAAATTCAACACATGAGTAACTTTTCAAGAAGTCAATAAGAGGAGGGAAGTTGTACTCACTCTTTAAAAAAAAAGGAAAAGAAAAAAAAAGGACATGCCTAAAGCTCAGTATAAGGAATTATTAGCCACATGCAAATTCAAATTCAAAAAGGTTTCAGGTGACACCAGTCATGACCATCAGCAAAAAGTCTACAAACTATAAATGCTGAAGGGGTTTTAGAGAATTGTGTACATTCTACCTGCTGGTGGGATGTAAAGTGGTAACAGCACTAACGCATAGTGAATGGAGCTGCTTGAAAAGGTAAAAATTGAGTTACCATATGATGCGGCAGGGCACCTTTTGGGCCTATAACCTAAGACCACCAAAATCGGAAATACAGAGGCAGGCAAATGTGCACTGCAACAATACTGAAATACCCAAGACATGGAAGCAAAAAATGGTCCATAAACAGGTGAATGGACAAAGAAGAAGTGGTATATGGACAGAATGGAAGAGTAGCCTCGGGAAAAAAATGAACAATGCCGTTTTCAGAACTACAGTTGAGACTAGAAATAGTCATATAAGGGTAAGTTAGTCAAAAGGGTATGACAAATATCCTATGATATCATTTATACATGTTATCCTAAGATTGCTACCAATGAACATATTTCCACAAAAAAAGACACTCACAGACTTATCAAATAAACTAATGGTTAGCCAAAATGAAAGGTGGGAGGATGGGTAAATTAGGACTATGGGGTTAACATACATATACTAATGTATGTTAAATGTATATAAACATATAACATATGAACTATATAAAATATATAATCACCAAACCTTTAAAATATACATTCTGTAATCACATACATGATAACAGGTTCCGAAGATGAACAGATATATGTATGAATCATTGAGCAGATTCTGTACAGCCAATCAAAACACTCTAATCAAATTTACTCCGATAAGAAATAGAAATTAAATTTAAAAAGCAAACATAAGTTAGGAGACATAAACTTCTGGGGGCTTGTCCCAGCACATTCCACTCTAATTTACAACCTTGGAAAACTACCTCCAGGAAGACTCTGTTGCCCTAGTAAGAAGAGTGGAGAACGTAATAATGCTGCCGCCTTGTGGCTGTTTCCCACAACAGCAGCTTTAAACCCAGTGCCAAAGGTTGCTTAATAGTCACAAGGACTCAAGGGCTCTAAATGACACCTGCATTCAAAAAATGCCCTGGGGTAGGGAATAGGCAAAAAAATTCAACACATGAGAAACTTTTCAAGAAGTCAATAAGAGGAGGGAAGTTGTACTCACTCTTTAAAACAAAAGGAAAAGAAAAAAATGACATGCCTAAAGCTCAGTATAAGGAATTATTAGCCACATGCAAATTCAAATTCAAAAAGGTTTCAGGTAACACCAGTCATGACCATCATCAAAAAGTCTACAAACTATAAATGCTGAAGGGGTTTTAGAGGAATGTGTACCTTCTAGCTGCTGGTGGGATGTAAAGAAGTAATACCACTAATGCAAACTGAATGGAGCTGCTTCAAAAGGTAAAAATTGAGTTACCATACGATGCGGCAGGGCACCTTTTGGGCCTATAACCTAAGACCACCAGAATCGGAAAGACAGAGGCAGGCAAATGTGCACTGCAACAATACTGAAATAGCCAAGACATGGAAGCAAAAAAAGGTCCATAAACAGATGAATGGACAAAGACGAAGTGGGATACGTACCAAATGGAATAGTAGCCTCGGGAAAAAAATGAACAATGCCGTTTTCAGGACTACAGTTGAGCCTAGAAATAATCATATAAGGTTAAGTAAGTCAAAAGGGTATGACAAATATCCTAGGACATCATTTATACATGTTATCCTAAGATTGCTACCAATGAACATATTTCCACAGAAAAAGACACTCACAGACTTATCAAATAAACTAATTGCTAGCCAAAATGAAAGGTGGGAGGATGGGTAAATTAGGACTATGGGGTTAAAATACATATACTAATGTATGTTAAATGTATATAAACATATAACATATGAAATATATAAATTATATAATCACCAATACCTTTAAAATATACATTCTGTAATCACATACATGCTAACAGGTTCGAAGATGAACAGACATATGTATGAATCATTGAGCAGATTCTGTACAGCCAGAAAACCACAACACTCTAATCAAATTTACTCCGATAAGAAATAGAAATTAAATTTAAAAAGCAAACATAAGTTAGGAGACATAAACTTCTGGGGGCTTGTCCCAGCATATTGCACTCTAATTTACAAGCTCAGAACACTACCTCCAGGAAGACTCTGTTCTCCTAGTAACAAGACTTGAGAACGCAATACTGCTGCCGCCTTGTGGCTGCTTCCCACAACAGCACTTTAAACCCAGTGCCAATGATTGCTTATATAGTCACAAGGACTGCAGGGCTGTAAATGACACAAGCCCTCAAAATATGCCCTGGGGTAGGGAATTGGCAAGAACATTCAACACATGAGAAATTTCCAAGAAGTCAATAAGAGGAGGGAAGTTGTACTCACTCTTTAAAAAAAAAAGGAAAAGAAAAAAAAGGACATGCCTAAAGCTTAGTATAAGGAATTATTAGCCACATACAAATTCAAATTCAAAAAGGTTTCAGCTCACACCAGTCATTACCATCAGCAAAATGTCTACAAACTATAAATGCTGAAGGGGTTTTAGAGATCTGTGTACCTTCTAGCTGCTGGTGGGATGTAAAGTGGAAACAGCACTAACGCAAACTGAATCGAGCTGCTTGAAAAGGTAAAAATTGAGCTACCAAATGATGCGGCAGGGCACCTTTTGGGCCTATAACCTAAGAACACCAAAATTGGAAAGACAGAGGCAGGCAAATATGCACTGCAACAATACTGAAATAGCCAAGATATGGAAGCAAAAAAAAGGTCCATAAACAGATGAATGGACAAAGAAGAAGTGGTATACGGACAGAATGGAATAGTAGCCTCGGGAGAAAAATGAACAATGCCATTTTCAGGACTAGAGTTGAGCCTAGAAATAATCATATAAGGTTAAGTAAGTCAAAAGGGTATGACAAATATCCTATGACATCATTTATACATGTTATCCTAAGATTGCTACCAATGAACATATTTCCACAGAAAAAGACACTCACAGACTTATCATATAAACTAATGGTTAGCCAAAATGAAAGGTGGGAGGATGGGTAAATTAGGACTATGGGGTTAACATACATATACTAATGTATGTTAAATGTATATAAACATATAACATATAAATGATATGAATTATATATTCACCAATACCTTCAAAATATACATTCTGTAATCACATACATGGTAACAGGATCCGAAGATGAACAGACATATGTATGAATCATTGAGCAGATTCTGTACAGCCAGACAATCAAAACACTCTAATCAAATTTACTCCGATAAGAAATAGAAATTAAATTTAAAAAACAAACATAAGTTAGGAGACATAAACTTTTGGGGGCTTGTCCCAGCACATTGCACTCTAATTTACAAGCTCGGAACACTACCTCCAGGAAGACTGTGTTGTCCTAGTAACAAGACTTGAGAACGTAATAATGCTGCCGCCTTGTGGCTGCTTCCCACAACAGTAGCTTTAAACCCAGTGCCAATGGTTGCTTATATAGTCACAAGGACTGCAGGGCTGTAAAAGACACAGGCCCTCAAAAAATACCCTGGTGTAGGGAATTGGCAAGAAAATTCAACACATGAGAAATTTTCAAGAAGTCAATAAGAGTACGGAAGTTGTACTCACTCTTTAAAAAAAAGGAAAAGAAAAAAAGGACATGCCTAAAGCTCAGCATAAGGAATTATTAGCCACATGCGTATCCAACCTCCAAAAAGGTTTCAGCTCACACCAGTCATGACCATCAGCAAAAAGTCTACAAACTATAAATGCTGAAGGGGTTTTAGAGAACTGTGTACCTTCTAGCTGCTGGTGGGATGTAAAGTGGTAACAGCAGTAACGCAAACTGAATCGAGCTGCTTGAAAAGGTAAACACTGAGCTACCATATGATGCGGCAGGGCACCTTTTGGGCCTATAACCTAAGACCACCGGATTCGGAAAGACAGAGGCAGGCAAATGTGCACTGCAACAATATTGAAATAGCCAAGACATGGAAGCAAAAAAAAGGTCCATAAACAGATGAATGGACAAAGACGAAATGGTATACGTACCAAATGGAATAGTAGCCTCTGGAAAAAAATGAACAATGCCGTTTTCAGGACTAGAGTTGAGCCTAGAAATAATCATATAAGGTTAAGTAAGTCAAAAGGGTATGACAAATATCCTATGATATCATTTATACATGTTATCCTAAGATTGCTACCAATGAACATATTTCCACAGAAAAAGACACTCACAGACTTATCAAATAAACTAATGGTTAGCCAAAATGAAAGGTGGGGGGATGGGTAAATTAGGACTATGGGGTTAACATACATATACTAATATAAGTTAAATGTATATAAACATATAACATATAAATGATATGAATTATATAATCACCAATACCTTCAAAATATACATTCTGTAATCACATACATGGTAACAGGATCCGAAGATGAACAGACATATGTATGAATCATTGAACAGATTCTGTACAGCCAGACAATCAAAACACTCTAATCAAATTTACTCCGATAAAAAATACAAATTAAATTTAAAAAACAAACATAAGTAAGGAGACATAAACTTCTGGGGGCTTGTCCCAGCACATTGCACTCTAATTTAAAAGCTCGGAACACTACCTCCAGGAAGACTCTGTTGTCCTAGTAACAAGACTTGAGAACGTAATAATGCTGCCGCCTTGTGGCTGTCTCCAAAAACAGCACCTTTAAACCCAGTGCCAATGGTTGCTTATATAGTCACAAGGACTGTACGGTTGTAAATGACACAGGCACTCAAAAAATGCCCTGGGGTAGGGAATAGGCAAGAAAATTCAACACATAAGAAACTTTTCAAGAAATCAATAAGAGGAGGGAAGTTGTACTCACTCTTTTTAAAAAAAAGGAAAAGAAAAAATAGGACATGCCTAAAGCTCAGCATAAGGAATTATTAGCCACATGCGTATCCAACCTCCAAAAAGGTTTCAGCTCACACCAGTCATGACCATCAGCAAAATGTCTACAAACTATAAATGCTGAAGGGGTTTTAGAGATCTGTGTACCTTCTAGCTGCTGGTGGGATGTAAAGTGGCAACAGCACTAACGCAAACTGAATGGAGCTGCTTGAAAAGGTAAAAATTGAGCTACCATATGATGCGGCAGGGCACCTTTTGGGCCTATAACCTAAGACCACCAGATTCGGAAAGAGAGAGGCAGGCAAATGTGCATTGCAACAATATTGAAATAGCCAAGACATGGAAGCAAAAAAAAGGTCCATAAACAGATGAATGGAGAAAGACGAAGTGGGATACGTACCAAATGGAATAGTAGCCTCGGGAAAAAAATGAACAATGCCGTTTTCAGGACTACAGTTGAGCCTAGAAATAATCATATAAGGTTAAGTAAGTCAAAAGGGTATGACAAATATCCTAGGACATCATTTATACATGTTATCCTAAGATTGCTACCAATGAACATATTTCCACAGAAAAAGACACTCACAGACTTATCAAATAAACTAATGGCTAGCCAAAATGAAAGGTGGGAGGATGGGTAAATTAGGACTATGGGGTTAAAATACATATACTAATGTATGTTAAATGTATATAAACATATAACATATGAAATATATAAATTATATAATCACCAATACCTTTAAAATATACATTCTGTAATCACATACATGCTAACAGGTTCGAAGATGAACAGACATATGTATGAATCATTGAGCAGATTCTGTACAGCCAGAAAACCACAACACTCTAATCAAATTTACTCCGATAAGAAATAGAAATTAAATTTAAAAAACAAACATAAGTTAGGAGACATAAACTTCTGGGGGCTTGTCCCAGCACATTGCACTCTAATTTACAAGCTCGGAACACTACCTCCAGGAAGACTGTGTTGTCCTAGTAACAAGACTTGAGAACGTAATAATGCTGCCGCCTTGTGGCTGCTTCCCACAACAGTAGCTTTAAACCCAGTGCCAATGGTTGCTTATATAGTCACAAGGACTGCAGGGCTGTAAAAGACACAGGCCCTCAAAAAATGCCCTGGGGTATGGAATTGGCAAGAAAATTCAACACATGAGAAATTTTCAAGAAGTCAATAAGAGGAGGGAAGTTGTAGTCACTCTTTAAAAAAAAAGGAAAAGAAAAAAAGGACATGCCTAAAGCTCAGCATAAGGAATTATTAGCCACATGCGTATCCAACCTCCAAAAAGGTTTCAGCTCACACCAGTCATGACCATCAG